>NC_043972.1:59973143-60090643 GCF_902148855.1 Sphaeramia orbicularis
GTCTGTTTCAGTCTGTTTCAGTCTGTTTCAGTCTGTCTCAGTCTGTTTCAGTGATTTCAGTCTGTCTCAGTCTGTTTAAGTCTGTTTCAGTCTGTTTCAGTCTGTTTCAGTCTGTTTCAGTCTGTTTCAGTGATTTCAGTCTGTCTCAGTCTGTTTAAGTCTGTTTCAGTCTGTTTCAGTCTGTTTCAGTGATTTCAGTCTGTCTCAGTCTGTTTAAGTCTGTTTCAGTCTGTTTCAGTCTGTTTCAGTCTGTTTCTGTCTGTCTCAGTCTGTTTCAGTCTGTTTCAGTCCATCTCAGTCTGTTTCAGTCTGTCTCAGTCTGTTTCAGTCTGTTTCATTCTGTTTCAGTCTGTCTCAGTCTGTTTCAATCTGTTTCAGTCTGTCTCAGTCTGTTTCAGTCTGTCTCAGTCTGTTTCTGTCTGTTTCAGTGATTTCAGTCTGTCTCAGTCTGTTTCAGTCTGTTTCAGTCTGTCTCAGTCTCTCTCAGTCTGTCTCAGTCTGTTTCAGTCCATCTCAGTCTGTTTCAGTCTGTTTCAGTGATTTCAGTCTGTTGCAGTCTGTTGCAGTCTGTTTCAGTCTGTCTCAGTCTGTTTCAGTCTGTTTCAGTCTGTTTCTGTCTGTCTCAGTCTCTCTCAGTCTGTCTCAGTCTGTTTCAGTCCATCTCAGTCTGTTTCAGTCTGTTTCAGTGATTTCAGTCTGTTGCAGTCTGTTTCAGTCCATCTCAGTCTGTTTAAGTCTGTCTCAGTCTGTTTCAGTCTGTTTCATTCTGTTTCAGTCTGTCTCAGTCTGTTTCAGTCTGTTTCAGTCTGTCTCAGTCTGTTTCAGTCTGTCTCAGTCTGTTTCATTCTGTCTCAGTCTGTTTCAGTCTGTCTCAGTCTGTTTCAGTCTGTTTCAGTCTGTTTCAGTCTCTCTCAGTCTGTTTCAGTCTCTCTCAGTCTGTCTCAGTCTGTTTCAGTCTGTCTCAGTCTGTTTCAGTCTCTCTCAGTCTGTTTCAGTCTCTCTCAGTCTGTTTCAGTCTGTTTCAGTCTCTCTCAGTCTGTTTCAGTCTCTCTCAGTCTGTCTCAGTCTGTTTCATTCTGTCTCAGTCTGTTTCAGTCTGTTTCATTCTGTCTCAGTCTGTTTCAGTCTGTCTCAGTCTGTCTCAGTCTGTTTCAGTCTGTCTCAGTCTTTCTCAGTCTGTTTCAGTCTGTTTCAGTCTCTCTCAGTCTGTTTCAGTCTGTTTCAGTCTCTCTCAGTCTGTTTCAGTCTCTCTCAGTCTGTCTAAGTCTGTTTCAGTCTCTCTCAGTCTGTTTCAGTCTCTCTAAGTCTGTTTCAGTCTCTCTCAGTCTGTCTCAGTCTGTTTCAGTCTCTCTCAGTCTGTTTCAGTCTCTCTCAGTCTGTTTCAGTCTGTCTCAGTCTGTTTCAGTCTCTCTCAGTCTGTTTCAGTCTCTCTCAGTCTGTTTCAGTCTGTTTCAGTCTGTTTCATTCTGTTTCAGTCTGTTTCAGTCTGTTTCATTCTGTTTCAGTCTGTTTCATTCTGTCTCAGTCTGTTTCAGTCTGTTTCATTCTGTTTCAGTCTCTCTCAGTCTGTTCTCAGTCTGTTCTCAGTGTGTTCTCAGTCTGTTCTCAGTCTGTTCTCAGTCTGTTCTCAGTGTGTTCTCAGTCTGTTCTCAGTCTGTTTCGGTCTCTCTCAGTCTGTTTCAGTCTGTCTCAGTCTGTTTCATTCTGTCTCAGTCTGTCTCAGTCTGTTTCAGTCTCTCTCAGTCTGTCTCATTCTGTCTCAGTCTGTTTCAGTCTCTTCAGTCTGTTTCAGTCTGTTTCATTCTGTCTCAGTCTGTTTCAGTCTGTCTCAGTCTGTTTCAGTCTGTTTCAGTCTGTCTCAGTCTGTTTCAGTCTGTTTCAGCTGATGCTTTGTCTTGTGTTTGACCCAGGAGGGAATGGGATCAGGTGCTAAATGGAGTGGATACAGACCAGCTGTTGTATTCTGTTTACACGTATTATTCTTAAAATCATATTATTTGCAGGTTCAGTGGATCAGAATCCAAAACTTGTCGGTCATATGGTTGAAGAACCCAGAAATGAGCTCCTGTCTTCTGTATGAAACAGGTGTTTCTGTCAGACTGCAGTGGAAGCTCAGCTGAAAATGACTCAAATGCTCAAATCTGTTCATTTGTTTTCATTTCGTTGACTCCAAATGTGTTGGAACACGTTCATCTCTCAGACCAGTTGGTTCAGAATCAGTTTGATCCCAGATCAGTGGACTGGATGTTGTTCACTTCTCCTCCATTCCCGTGTCTGTGTTTTCTCCTCCATCTCTGCTCAGTGCATTTGTCGTAGACGCTCAGCGTCCATGCACTTCAATGGGACTGAGTGGAACTGCTGGAAACTGACTCTAAACTGGACGCTCATTGGATAAATGACACCGTGTTGTCCCGCCCCCGGACAATCGGCGTCTCTGGGGGTGAATGGAGCTGTGGGCGGAGCTCGGCCAGGCCGGATGCTGAGCTTCCGCGTGCTGATTGGAGGATGGGTCCAAAGGCTGAATCCGGTTTGATTGACAGCTGTTTTCAGATCTGCTCCTTCACTGACACAGTTCAGTTTAATACCGTCACACATTCTGCTGGGAAATCACAGAAACCAAATGAACTGTTCATTTACTGACCTGGAAGAAAACACAAGCACTGGACTAACTGGGTTCATTTAACATAATTTCAGTGTTTTCTTGTTTACTTGGTACAATAAGGTCACCGAGCATTTTCTTAAAAAGGAAGCGGGGCCGAATTTATGTTCAAATAACTTGCCTTTTTTTTTTTTGATGTAAGCCGACAATGAGCTTCCCCTGTCTGAAAGACCAGCAGCCGACACTGGAACAAAAGCGCTTTATTTAAACAGAGGTACATGTGATTTCCATCCGGCTGATCCTGAATGGAAGAGGACACTTGTCATAGAAGAGGAGTGGGTTCACTACAGCTGTGGGTAGGACTGGACGACTTCAACAATTAGCCAGGTTTTTGTTCCTAAAAGTATTCATTCATTCATTCATTCATTCATTTATTTAGAACAAGCAAACATTTCCAACACAAATGAACTTCTACAGAAAAACAGTGAAAAGAATACATTTAAGTACAATACTTCAAATATATTCAGTTATGAGCAAGAAGGAGCAGGAAGAAGAAAACATATTCAACATGTTACCCATATTAACCATGTTAATTATATTAACTCTATAAACCATTTTAACTATATGAACCATTTTAACTCTATAAACCGTGTTAAGTGTGTTCAGGTTAACTTGTGTCCTCAGTGTGTGCTGGTTCAGGCTGATCCTCAGGGCTTTGCACTCATGTCGAACACACACACACACACACACACACACACACACACACACACAGGTCCAAAGGTGTGTCCTGTAGTGGAACACACACACATGCATTAACACTACACCAGTCATATGTCAGAGAATGTGTTTGGTAGCTCTTTAACCCCCCCCCCCCCCCCCCCCCACCGTGGCACCCAGGAGGGTACAGCAGAATGCACTGTGGGGTCATGGACAGGTCACCACAACAAATAATGATCTTGGTTCTGTTTTGAGCCGACAGACTGACGGGGGTGGGGGGAGGGTGTGTGTGTGTGTGTGTATGGGGGGGGGGGGGGGGGGGGGGGCTGAGCATAGAGCGAAAGTAAAAAGCCCAGTAACTGCGTTAAAGCCTGTTTGAGTGTGTGTCACTGCTGCATGTTGTCCTGTTTTGACGCAGGAGGGAAGATTCTATTCAATGAAACACATTTAATGAAGGATTTATGAAGAATTCTAATTAGGCTGGAAACACTTTATAAGACATTAATTAACTCTGTAAATACCATGACATCCATGTTACCTTACACCTTAGAAAAATGGACTTGTAGATGCACTTTCATCGACTGTTTAAAATCAGATGTTTCTACTTGTTTAGTTCATTTTATCTTTTCTTTTTTTTTTCCATTTTAAATAAGTTGCTATCATTTATAACCCTGGAATTTACTTATAGCCCTGGAACGTGGGCATTATGTCATGTCAAAGGACCTGACAGAGCTAAACCTTGGTATGTGAGTGTGTGTTTCCACGGCAGAGGACCGTGTTCTGGTGTTCAGTCCAAAATAAAGAGGAAATATTAAAACGAGGAGAAGAACTGAACTAAATGTGGAAATGTGGGCTCACTATTGGGCAAATCACAGGTCACTGTTTCCTTTTCTTATAATGTGAACATTTTATTTATTGTCTGATGAATAGATCCTTTTATAGTGGGACTGTGTTTTCAGTGATATTCAGATTTTTTTTTTTTTTTGTTTCCATCTTTGAAATGAATTAAACTGTCGACATTAAAACTGTTCCATCTGTTTGTCAGCTGGCTTTAGTCTGACGAGTCCACACAGCAACTGTCGAAAACATTATAAGATATACAAATATGAATAAATGAATGAATGAATAAATGAATGCATGGATGAATGAATGAATGGGTGAACGACCGAATGAATGGATGAATGAATGAATGAACGAATGAATGGACAAATGAATAAATGAATGAATGAACAGACAAATGAATGAATGAATGAATGTGTGAATGAATGGTTTATTTTGGTTTGTACATTAATCACTTCACTCAGTCCAATAATTAGAATAAACGTAAAAACCACTAAATGAATATTGTAGAAGCCAAAGCTGGTTCAGTGCGTCTGCTTTTCCCATGATCCTCTGCTTCCATTAAATTCAATGTGTTCAACATCGAACATTCACATTAGAACCAAAGAATCAACACCAACACAAACACATCTACCATCTGAACTGAAGATTCAGGACGGATTTTACACTGAAGGCGTTTTACAAACTCTGTCAAAGAAGTGAACGACTGAAATTCAACATTAAATCCATCCCATAATACCCCACCCCCACCTCCCACAGCCCACATCCATGTAGACCCATAAAGACCCAAACGTCCACTTAAGGGTTAAAGGTGGACGTTTGGGTCTTTAAGGGTTAAAGGTGGACGTTTGGGCCTTTAAGGGTTAAAGGTGGACGTTTGGGTCTTTAAGGGTTAAAGGTGGACGTTTGGGTCTTTAAGGGTTAAAGGTGGACGTTTGGGCCTTTAAGGGTTAAAGGTGGACGTTTGGGTCTTTAAGGGTTAAAGGTGGACGTTTGGGCCTTTAAGGGTTAAAGGTGGACGTTTGGGTCTTTAAGGGTTAAAGGTGGACGTTTGGGCCTTTAAGGGTTAAAGGTGGACGTTTGGGTCTTTAAGGGTTAAAGGCGGACGTTTGGGTCTTTAAGGGTTAAAGGTGAACATTTGGGTCTGTAAGGGTTAAAGGTGGACGTTTGGGTCTTTAAGGGTTAAAGGCGGACGTTTGGGTCTTTAAGGGTTAAAGTTGGACGTTTGGGTCTGTAAGGGTTAAAGGTGGACGTTTGGGCCTTTAAGGGTTAAAGGCGGACGTTTGGGTCTTTAAGGGTTAAAGGCGGACGTTTGGGTCTTTAGGGTTAAAGGCGGACGTTTGGGTGTTTAAGGGTTAAAGGTGGTCGTTTGGGTCTTTAAGGGTTAAAGGTGGACGTTGGGTCTTTAAGGGTTAAAGGTGGACGTTTGGGTCTTTGGGTCTTTAAGGGTTAAAGGTGGACGTTTGGGTCTTTAAGGGTTAAAGGTGGACGTTTGGGTCTTTAAGGGTTAAAGGTGGGCGTTTGGGTCTTTAAGGGTTAAAGGTGGACGTTTGGGTCTTTAAGGGTTAAAGGTGGACGTTTGGGTCTTTAAGGGTTAAAGGTGGACGTTTGGGTCTTTAAGGGTTAAAGGTGGACATTTGGGTCTTTAAGGGTTAAAGGTGGACGTTTGGGTCTTTAAGGGTTAAAGGTGGACATTTGGGTCTTTAAGGGTTAAAGGTGGACGTTTGGGTCTTTAAGGGTTAAAGGTGGACATTTGGGTCTTTAAGGGTTAAAGGTGGACGTTTGGGTCTTTAAGGGTTAAAGGTGGACGTTTGGGTCTTTAAGGGTTAAAGGTGGACGTTTGGGTCTTTAAGGGTTAAAGGTGGACGTTTGGGTCTGTAAGGGTTAAAGGTGGACGTTTGGGTCTTTAAGGGTTAAAGGTGGACGTTTGGGTCTTTAAGGGTTAAAGGTGGACGTTTGGGTCTTTAAGGGTTAAAGGTGGACGTTTGGGTCTTTAAGGGTTAAAGGTGGATGTTTGGGTCTTTAAGGGTTCAAAAAAGTCATCCAACATAATGGCCTTTTTTTTTAGCTAGAACTTTTATGATCCTTGGCGGTTTCTGTGCTGGTTTGGGATAAAAACAGGTTCAAATGTAGAGTTAAAGGTGGAGTTAGTGGGTGAAAGTCCAACATACGCTCCAGCACATGTACAGTAGAAATGCATTAAGAAAGAAAAGGAATGGATCTATATTTAATGTGCAAAAAGATCAGCATAAATGTGTAAAAACTGAATTCTTGTTGGGCATGGGGGGGGGGGGGGGGGTCTGTCTTTTGTTTGCAAAGCAAAAGAAATATTTCATACCAACAGGAAGGCGTTAAATGGTTCCTGTCCTGGTACAAAACCACTCAGTCTGAGCTGAGTTTTACATTCACATGGTCACAATAAGCCTCTGCCTTTTATGACTAATTCATGTCCCATAGGCACAGTGTGTGTGTGTGTGTGTGTGTGTGGGGGGGGGGGGGGGGGGGGGTCGTACCAAGAATGGAAGGGTGAATTTCCACATATGGACCTTTAAAGGAAAAGGTAAGAGAGTGGTGGGAGTTAAAGACTGTTTGAACCTCTGATCGTACACACACACACACACACACACACACACACTGAACCTGCAGATCTGACCACTACGAACAGCTGATGACCGGGGTGGGGGGGTCAGCTGGGGGTCAAGGACATCTCAACTTCTTCAGCGCATTTGCTGAACAACCACCTCCACTCACATTCACTGTAAAAAAAAACAAAAAAAACCCAGTATCATTCTGGCAGCAGGGGTGCCGAAAAAATACTGTTAAATAACGGAAAATAACCATCTCATAAAAATACGGTAATTTTCCATCATTAAAATACAGTTTTGGATTTTTCATGATAGTTTAGATTTTGTAGTTTTGACTTTTTTTTTCTCTAATTCAGCTAGTTTTCATTATTTTTTTAAAGCAGGTTTGCCAGTTTTTATTATTATTATTATTATTATTATTTTAATGCTTAGTTTTAGTTTAGTTTTAGTTAGTTTGGGGTTTTTTTTGTATCTTTTATCTTTTTCGCTGACATATTCAAATAAATCCCAGACAGGACTCTGCTGCTGTAGTCTCCATGTTTCCAGGTACACTGTAAAAAAAAAAAAAAAAAAACATTTAAAAAAAACCCAGTATTATTCCAGCAGCTGGGGTGCTGAAAAATACTGTAAAATAACAGAAAATAACCATCTCATAAAAATACAGTAATTTTCCATCATTAAAATACACTTTTTTGCCCTAACTTTACATGAGATTTTGCTTCTTTTTTTTTTTACTTTTTAATGTTTAATAAAGAATATTTTCATGCATTAAAACAATCAAATTACCTATAAATACATAAATAATTCAAACTTTTTCTCTGTGTAAATGTAAACATCTTTGTGTAATTTTACTGTATTTACATTAAAACAAACCGTCATTTCACATAAAAGTGACTCACCTGAACAAATCTGACCAACCTGAAATGTCTGAACATGAATCAGTGTAATTTTACCAGTATTCAGTCTGTTCTTAAATGTTGTGTGTTTGTCGATCCGCTGTATCTGTACGTTAGAATGAACATGTAGAAATGTTAAACAGGCAGAATATTGGAACAATTACACTGATTTTTCTGAATTAATTACAGGTTGTTCATGTTATTCACATTGTTTTAAATAATAATTTACATTTTCAACATGTAATTTGAGTTTTTCACTCTAAAACATAGAGGAAAGTTTGACATTATTGATATATTATTATGTTCTTATTTACTATAGATCAGATTTGGCAGAATGTGGAACCTGAACTGAGTCTGACCCCCCTCCACCCCTCGGTCTAAGCAGTTGTGGGTATTTAATTAGAATTCATTCCATAATACACTGAACGTACTGTGAATACATGTTAAAGACATGTCCTCCTCTGGTCATATCAGGCAGATTTCCATCTGCAGTGGTGCTGAAAACACCAACTCCCATGATCCCATGGTACCTGGTGATGTCATCGACGGACGCCCAGCCGTCCTTACCTGTAATTGTCCACCCAAAGGTCAGTCCAAAGGCCAAAGACACCAGACGTTTATGGAAGCACAGTTTTAAAGTCTCCATCCACAGCAGGTTCACACACTTTCCTTCTGTTTGACTCATTGAACTCAGGCCCAGTGGCTGTAAAACACAAAAAGAGACCAAATATGTGTCTTTGAACTGTGTACGTCCATTACAATAATGGAATGTTTGATGCATTTATGACATTATACAATTAGACTAAAGAATACAGTTTAGATTCCATGGACTTCCTTCCAAACCTCCAGACTATGAACAAATGCAAATTGAGTTTGTTCTATTGAGTTTAGTTCAAAAGGCGCCAGAGCCGACTGCAGCATCTGACCCACGTTTAGGAGAACGAGATGTGTAGAAGCAGCTGAGAGGGTCTGAGAAGAACAGTAGAACACAAGGACAAAGAAAGAAGGAGAGCAGAGCTGGAACCAGGAGAGAACAGGGTTCAGAGGGGCAGGGTTTATGCAGACCACTACAGAGGATCCACAGAGGAGGATCCACAGAGGATCCACATGGAGGATCCACAGAGGAGGATCCACATGGAGGAGCCACAGGGAAGATCCACAGGGAGGATCCACAGAGGAGGATCCACATGGAGGATCCACAGAGGATCCACATGGAGGATCCACAGAGGAGGATCCACATGGAGGATCCACAGGGAAGATCCACAGAGGAGGATCCACATGGAGGATCCACAGAGGAGGATCCACATGGAGGATCCACAGGGAAGATCCACAGGGAGGATCCACAGGGAGGATCCACATGGAGGATCCACATGGAGGATCCACAGGGAGGATCCACAGAGGAGGATCCACATGGAGGATCCACAGAGGATCCACAGAGGAGGATCCACAGGGAGGATCCACAGAGGATCCCCAGCCTTGGACTCCTTCCTTCATGGTTGCATCTCCAGTTGTTCTTGTCCTTTCTTTTCTGTATAAACCTGAATGTGAAACCTGGGTCAGTTGTTCCTTTTTTTTCCTCCACCAAGGAGGTTCTGTTTATGCCGGCGTTGGTCTGTCTGTCTGTCTGTCTGTCCATGTGCAAGATAACTTAAAAAGTTATGGATGGATTTGGATGAAAATTTCAGGAAATGTTGATACTGGTACAAAGAACAAATGATTAAATTTTGGTGGTGATCGGGGGGGCCCACTGCTCTGCCTTGGCGGAGGTCTACGCTCTCCTAGTGCTTCTAGGTTTGTCTTTGTTCTAACAGGATTAGAACAGTGCTCTGTTCACTCATCTGTGTGTCTGTGAACGCATCTATAGCAGAAACACAATCCACATGTTTGTGACCTTAAAGCAGGAGATGGTGTTTGTTTGGAAACTCAGTCTTAATCTAATTTAATCTAATTATTAGATTCCTGGAGGTTCATCCACCGTCCACTCTGCGGTTTATTTAGGGACACCGTGTTAAATCCATTACTTTAAATGATTATCACAAGGATATGGATTTACACACAAATCACATTCAGACACATGCTGGTGCTTATACGAACCGCCATGTGGGTGGAAAGAGGATTTCCCATTGATCCCTGGTTGTTTCAATACTGTGTATTAATGCTGCTCTGCTCCTTTGAGGTCAGTGGGTGTGTGTGGGGGGGGGGCAGTGTGTGTGTGTGTGTGTGTGTGTGTGTGTGTGTGTGTGTGTGTGTGTTGTCACACATGGACACATGCTGGTGTCCTGGCTACAGGCCATTCCACGTCCTGACACTCTGAGTCTGTTACTACACACATCACATGTGAAAAGGTCAAAGCTGTGTCCCTGGAGGACTGGCCCGGAGACCCCGTCGGTCCAACACCAACACGTCCACTCTGTTTCCAGGACGCTGGTGGATGCTTGTTGTGCTCCATGTGGTCACAGCAGAACTAAATCTATCAGTAATGAACCCAGTTATTCCATGTTACATCATTAATCCTCCACAGTTCAGACACTGGATTCTTCAGTCAAAGCAGATGAATGTTAGTGGTTTTCAATGATTTTTCGTGGCTGAAACATGACAAATGCTTCTGTGTATTTCTAGAGGTCAAACATTGAAAACAGTTAGTGTTACTTCAGGTGCGTTAGTTGAATATAAATTATAAATGAATGTGAAATAAATGAAAAAAAATCTAAAACTATCAGATCAATATTAATATTTGTATGCATTTTATGCAGAAACTTTGTGAATTGTTCTTCTTCAGTGATGAAACGTGACCAACAGTTGTTGTTTTTTTTCTTTTTTGGTCTCATTTTTCTAAAGCAGACTGAGGTGGTGACCAAAGTGTGAACCTGTGACGTGTCCACATCAGCTGTGACTCTGGTCAGAGCTTTGTTCATATCCGCTGTTAAACTGGGCTCTTTTAATGTAAAGAGGATTAGTCTACGTCTGCGAAATCATGTCCCTAGCTCTCATTGAAGGATTTTGCACAGATAATCTACCACAGAGTGCAGAAGCCCAATGTGTTTTATTAGTTTGATATAAAGTCAACAGTATTGGGATTATTCTGATTATTCTGTTCAGAACACAGAACACAAACACAATCCAAATGTGCTTTAGTTCTGAAGACCCTCAGGTTATGACAGGTGGGCTGGGCTGATGGAAAACAACTGCTGTGGAGACCAGGCGGTGAACTCTGGTGACTGACAGGTGGTCAGTATGGGGGGGCGGGGTCACCTATCATGACCTGGGATGGGGTTTCACCTCCAGGGTCACACAGGGGTCAGCGTGTCCAGATCCAGGTCCAGCATGTTTCAAGTCCACTGACTGTGCACATGTATCAGACTGTCAACCTACAGTACATGTATATTATATACAGTATATATACAGTACAAACTAAAAAATACATGTCATTTTGTGCGCCGGCCACACCTGTGATGTGGGAGTGGTGTACTTTGGTTTCAGGACCATGGATAGGGGCCGATCCCACCAACATGGGAGAGGATCTATGACCGACAGAAAAGTCAGACTGTAAAACACAACATAAAACCTAATGAGTCAGATTTCACATCATGTCCAAATAATTCACAGACTACGTCAACAGTTTACTCTGATGAGGTTTTTTTCCTTTTTCCTGTTGCGTTCACTCTTCTTTTATCCACATCTCTGTGAACTTCTGAGCAGGTACCGAACACACGTCTGGGTCTCGTTTCTGCACAGGCTCGTTAAATCATTAAGCCCAGTGCAACGCAAAATGAGTCCATTTCACACATTTGGTGTTATCCTATTTCTGGGCTGGTTCTTAAAGCCTGCACTCACCCAGTTCCCTGTTCCAGGGCTGGTTTTACCACAGACCTCAGAGGTCTGTGTTAGAATGAAGACAGATTCTTGTAGCTGCATTTCACACTATTTCTGTTGTGCATTTCCTTTGAAATGTTATTTACATTTGAAAAAGAACATGTTTAACAGAAGTTTGACAATATCTTTGATGATATCAGATTCATCCCATGACAATTTGCACCAACAAAAATGAATTCATGGTGTCAGGACTGATCTGCTCACTGAAGTTTATTCCCTGCATCGATTTATGAATAGATATATACTAGTTCAGGACAGAGTGGGTGTGGCTTTGAGAGATGAATGAATGAATGAGAGCGGTATGGGGGCGGTCCATCCAGACAGGTGAGGGTGGGGGAGGAGGTCCAGGGTCACAGATATCCAATAATATTTCTTCATTCTAACCATAATGCTGTCAGATACAGAACCAGCAGGAGCGAAGGCTCTGGGTAAATAGTGAACACACTGTTAGCAAACAGCCTTCAACACAAAGAGTGACTACACACATATATATATATATATATATATATATATATATATATATATATATATATATATATATATATATATATATATATATATATATATATATATATATATATATATATATATATATATATGTGTGTGTGTGTGTGTGTGTGGATGTATGTGTGTGGATGTATGTATATATATATATATATATATATATATATATATATATATATATATATATATATATATATATATATATATATATATATTCACACAACAGAACTAGAAGAAAAGAGGGATGTCTGAGAGAGAGAGACTGAGAGAGGGAGAGAGAGATGGGGGGGCAGACAGACAGTCAGACTCTGATACACAGACAGATAAAGTATACAGTGATGTGCAGTGGGGTTCATGGCTGGGGAGGCACTGACTCTTTCAGAGCCAGATCTACAAATACATGGTGGCCTGAGAAACTGGAATAGAGAGAGTGAGCCAAAGGAACGGCCTGGGTATATGGGCTGTGCATCAGGTCAGCATAGGTAGACTGGCAGGAACTCAACAGGAAACCTTCAAAAAGAGCCATTTCAAACTAAAAATACAAAAAGTTTATGGTCTTACCTTTATTTGTACATGAAATGTAATCCTCTATTTTTGATGAGGTGAATTAAAGTGTATAAAAAAGAACGAAGAAGATTATAAGCACATGACTCTGTGGACTCACTGGCGCCATCTGTCATGAGGCAGGGGTACTGTTTGCCTCCCCTAGTGACTGTTTCACTGCCGTTTTAGGATTAATCTGCGAGCCTAAACACATTACAGAAATACATTCCATACATTATGCAGATTATGGAAGGATAGATCATATAATCAGAGTGTTTGAAAGCATTTGAACTGCGATATACAGAGGGACAGCCACACAATACTTTCATCGGGTACCAGCAGAGTTCATGAGGGGAGGAGACAGTTCTCCTGGAGGCACAGCACAGCGCTGCCTCACAACGCATCTCCTCCCTGTATTTGAACGGAGCATGTGGAAATTCTGATATTCTAATTGACAAAAATAAATAAATAAATAATAATAATAATGACAATATTGGATTCGAACGGAAAATGAGTTTATAGGACATACCAGCTGACAACTATCAACATTTATTATATTTTATAGTCAAGTTTTTTTCTTTTCAAGATTGACAAGTGAGGCTCCGCCTCCCCTGCCTCCTCTGACTGCACGTCACTGAAAGTATATGATATACTGTATATTTCTGTTCATGGGGTAATTTGTGAATTCTCAGACTGTCACAGTTTAGTTTAGTTTAGTTCAGTTCAGTTCAGTTCAGTTCAGTTCAGTTTAGTTTAGTTTAGTTTAGTTTAGTTTAGTTTAGTTTAGTTTAGTTTAGTTTAGTTCAGTTCAGTTCAGTTCAGTTCAGTTTAGTTTAGTTTAGTTTAGTTCAGTTCAGTTCAGTTTAGTTTAGTTTAGTTTAGTTTAGTTCAGTTCAGTTTAGACTCACAGTTGACCAACAGTGACACAGAGGAACACAGGCTATGAAGGAGAACAGGAAAGTCTGAACATCCATCCATCCATTTTCTGCGTCTTATCTGAACATTTGATCTCAAACTGAACCTTTTCCATGAGGTCGGATGAAGGCTGTTTGTAAATGTATGACATTTATTAGTGATTTGTCTTGTTTTCAGTGCATTGAACTCCTCCCTTTTTGGATGGTAGATAATGTGACCTTCTGATTCTCATTTTGTCTCTTGTCTTGACCTTGAGTGTGTGTTCATCTCACTTATCTCACACTTCAACACTAGTTGTGGTGGCAAGTGCGGCTCTTCGAAATGATGAAGTGGACCATGATGGTCATAGAAGAAGTGAAGGGAGTAACCCCCGATTATGGAGGGACCATGTAGGTGTCATGGACATCCAGGTCCTTCATGAACATCCAGGTCTGTGTAGGCGTCTGTATGCGTCATAGGACACAGATCTTTTTTTTTATACTTTGTGTTCATGGTCATCAGCTGTGTCTTCATGCAGACGGATGTTGTGAGGTCCATTTTCTAGGGTTTAGTTTGGGTCAAAGACAAACTGTTTTCTTTTTCCTGCTGCTCATCTCAGATAAAACATGATTTAAATACACACATGTATTCTGACCACTTCTTCACATACAAAGCAAATGCAGTTGAATTCCTGTTTCCTGTTTCAGTGGCCTCACTTCCTTCTACTTGGGACTCACCTGTTTGAGTCACAGCCTGGGTTTGTGGAGCTCCTGCCTTCCAGTCCTGAGGCCACTCATGTGTTCGGCCTAAACATGCTTGTGCTGACGCTCCAAAGACAACACGCATGGCTGACAGTGTCCACACAGTCCTCATCCACACACAGCTGCATCAGCCAGCACCAATTACACAGCTGTGACCTCACACGTCCGGGTCACTGCTTCCACAAATGGACAAAAAGAAACTTGTCCTGGAATCTGGGCTCCCAATTACTGTGAACTGAGCCTCCGGCGAACAAAGCTGCAGGTGAGAAGTTGGACGGAGGCCTTCATGGTTTGGCAGAGATACAATGGATCAGTGTGGAGCATCACAGGGCTTGGCTCTCAGCCACGTCCACACATGAAGGACGAGGACGGCACTTTCAACAGGACAGATCTGGAGTGTTAGGACCTTCGGGAGCATATTTAGGGTGTATTCACACCTACTTCGTTTGGTCCGTTTAAAGTGGACCAGAGTTCATTTCCCCAGGAAGTCCGGACTTTTTTTTTTAGGTATGAATCAAGGTTCTAATAGTGTAGGATTTTTCATTATAGTTTAGTTTTATTTAGTTTTGACCTTTTTTTCTCTAATTCAGTTCGTTTTAATTCGTTTTTAGAGCAGGTTTGATAGTTTTTATTAGTTTTCATTTTTCTCTAAATGCTTAGTTTTAGTTTAGTTCTAGTATTAATTTTAGTTCAGTCGTCTCTTTTCTCTTCTTCTCTGTCGTCGTATTCAAATAAATCCCAGACAGGACTCTGCTGCTTTAGTCTCCATGTTTCCAGGTAGAGTGGGGACCAGAAGACGACTGGAAACCACAAGTGAACACAAGTGACGGACCATCAAATGTCGTATGGTGCTGCTAGCTAAAATTGCTAGCGCGAAATAAATCGATTACATATCAATCCGACATTGACAAAGACAAAAACGAGGGAATTTTATCCATAATTTTTATCCGTTTTAGTTAGTTTTGTAAACACACAATACAGTTCCAGTTAGTTATTGTTTTTTCTTTTAATTATAGTTTTTATTTATTTCAGTTAACGAAAATGTTTCTTCAATTCTAGTTGTTGTCATTTCGTTAGTTTTCGTTTACAATAATAACCTTAGTGTGAACACAAACATGTGAACTCTGATTTGAATCAAACAAGCGGACCTAGACCTCCTAGATGAGGTGGTCTAGGTCTGCTTCCACTCTGGGCTGATTCACTTCTGGTGTGAAAATAACCGACCTCGAATCGAAACAAACTTAGCAATCTTGCACTTTTTTGTGCTTGATGAGCCACCGTAGTGGCTGGAAGTAGCCGAGGTTGACGAGTGGTCAGAGCTAACAGAAGCAGCTATGAGCGGTGGACAGATGTGAAGCAATGAAGAAACTGAATGTTTCATTGACGTTTATGCCATGTTTTCACTACGTGGTATCGACTCGACTCAACTCGGCCATTTTGCGTTTCCATTATGAAAAAGGACCTGGAATCTGGTACCTGGTACTAGTTTTTTGTATCATCTCCACCGAGGTTCCAGGACTGGGGACCAGATACTAAACCGTGACGTGTAAACACTGCAGACCACTGATTGGTCAGAGAGTTGTCTCTGTGATCTGCCGTTTTACAAAAAACAGATGCGGAAGTTGACAGTAAATATAGCGGTACATTAATCCACATGATGACAGCCTGGAAAATTACACCATGGAGGAGGTTCAGACGTAAAACTTCAGCATGAGCTTGACGGGACAACGCACACCAAGTGAGTTTATCAGCAACTCTGAGCAGACGACACGGAAATAACGCACCACATCACTATTGCTGCATTTCCACTGTGTGGTACCAGCTCGACTCGACTTGGCTTGGCTCGGCCTTTTTGCATTTCCATTACAAAAAAGGACCTGGAATCTGGTACCTGGTACTAGTTTTTTGGTATCACCTCCGCCGAGGTTCCAAGCGATACTAAACCATGACGTATAATACTGCAGACCACTGATTGGTCAGACAGTTGTCTCTGTGATCTGCCGTTTTACAAAAAATAGATGCGGAAGTTGACAGTAAATATAGCGGTACATTAATCCACATGAGAACAGCCCAAAAATACACCATGGTCGATCCAGGAGATTCAGTCTTTGGTGGCCGACATAAAAATTCAGACGAGACAACACGCAACGAGCGAGTTTTCAGCAACTCTGAACAGACGACATGGAAATAACGCGCCGCATAGCTATGACATCCAGGTACTGAAAAGTCGGTAGTATCCTGTTATGGAAACGGTCTCCGGGAATAGGACCTGGTACCTGAGTCGAGTCGAGCCGAGCCGAGCCGAGCCGATTCCATGTAGCGGAAACGCAACATTAGTCAGACGCCCATATGAAACTGGCTCCAAATCAGCTGTTCTTTACAGTTAACATTATTTTCATAAATTTGTGTCTGTAAAAATAGAATAAATATTAAATGATGGACCACCACGTCTGTTTTCATCAACACTGGCTGTCTCTGATTCACCCCGCCCCCGACTTTTCTGTCCAATGCCAGCGCAGATCGTCACATGTGTGTTTCTGTTTACGCATTTGGTCCACTAGCAAAAAGTGTAACGAGAATACGATCCGACCCAAATGAAAATAAAAACAGGACCAATGGCGCTGTAGCTTACCGGTACTTCCTATCTCTTATAATGGGGAAATTTTTCAAAGTGGCACCCAATCCAGAATCAGATCTGGATCCAAATAATTTCACTAACTTTTGTTGACATCATCATAAAGAAGCTGTATACCAAGTTTGAAGTCAACTGGAATTGTAGTTTCGGAGAAGAAGACGATTGAAAGTTTTGTAACGGACGGCAGACGATGACAGACGATGACGACAGATGATGACAACGACGCCAGAGGCCGCATGACGACAATAGTTTACAGCCTATCGATCAGTAAACTAACAATAAAGTACACATTCAATCTGAATCAGATTAGCGGACCAAAGGACTTTACAGGTGTGAATAAAATAGTTCACAGAACAGAGTGATTTGTACCAAAGATTTACGTGACAGCCTCATTTCTATTTGTCAGATGGACAACTGGACTGGAGACCAAGTACGACCAAGAACAATCTAGAACGTCTATCTGCTCACGTGGATGAATATGAAAACATGGGACATCTTCTGTCATAAAACTTACATTCAATCTTTTTTTTTCTTTCTTCTCCATTAGATCATGGCTGATCAAAGATGGAGGCTGTTAGCGTATCCAACCACAGTCAGCTGAAACCACAGACCAGACCAGACCAGCTGGACCTGGACCATCCACACTTCCTTCTTTTCCTTTGGGCTGTTCCCCTCAGCCAGTCATCTTCCTTCATTTAACCCTATCCTGTCCATCCTCTTCTACCTTCATGTCCTCTTTGCCTCCATCCATAAACCTGGTCTTGGGTCTTCCTTTGGACCTCCTCTTCCAGACATGTCCAAACCATAGACTGTTCCTCTGATGTTCTCCTTCCTGATCTGGTCCATCCTGGTCCCTCTAACAGACCCTGATCACCTGAACCTCTGCTCCTCCGGCTCTGTCTCCTGTCTGTCCCACTGGTCCACTTTGGTCTTTTACCTCCACTGGTCCATTTTGGTCCTGTACCTCCACTGGTCCACTTTGGTCCTTTACCTCCACTGGTCCACTTTGGTCTTTTACCTTCACTGGTCCACTTTGGTCCTTTACCTCCACTGGTCCACTTTGGTCCTGTACCTCCACTGGTCACTTTGGTCTTTTACCTCCACTGGTCCATTTTGGTCCTGTACCTTCACTGGTCCACTTTGGTCCTTTACCTCCACTGGTCCATTTTGGTCCTGTACCTCCACTGGTCCACTTTGGTCCTTTACCTCCACTGGTCACTTTGGTCTTTTACCTCCACTGGTCCATTTTGGTCCTGTACCTCCACTGGTCCACTTTGGTCCTTTACCTCCACTGGTCCACTTTGGTCTTTTACCTCCACTGGTCCATTTTGGTCCTGTACCTCCACTGGTCACTTTGGTCTTTTACCTCCACTGGTCCATTTTGGTCCTGTACCTCCACTGGTCCACTTTGGTCTTTTACCTCTACTGGTCCACTTTGGTCTTTTAGGTTCACTGGTCCACTTTGGTCCTTTACCTCCACTGGTCCACTTTGGTCTTTTACCTCCACTGGTCCACTTTGGTCCTTTACCTCCACTGGTCCACTTTGGTCTTTTACCTCTACTGGTCCACTTTGGTCCTGTACCTCCACTGGTCCACTTTGGTCTTTTCCCTCCACTGGTCCACTTTGGTCCTGTCTTCTACCACTGATCTTCATCTTCTCCTTTCTAGACCAAATCTCCATCTCTCTGGGTTCTCCTCCACCTGTTCTCACCACAGATCACAGTGTCATCGTAGTCCTGCAGAACCCTGTCCAAGCTTATCTGTCAGTCTGTCCATCACCACAGTGAACCACAGGGGTCTCAGAGCTGAGCCCTGATGCACTCCCACCTCCACCTTGAACTCCTCTGTCGCACCTCCAGTCCACCTCACCACTGTCCTACAGCCCTGGTCCATGTCCTGGACTACTCGAACATCTACCACTCCAGACCTCCTCAGACTAAACCACACCTCCTCTCTGGACACCCTATCAGATGCTTTCTCTACATCTACAAACACACATATTTGTCTTTGGACCTCCTCTGTCCTTCTCCATCAGTGTCCTCCATGTGGACACTGCATCTGTTGGACTGTTTCTGTGCATGAAAACATCCTGCTGTTCACACATGCTCACTTCTGTCCTTAGCTTAGCCTAGTCTTAGCCTTAGCCTAGCCTAGCCTCAGCCTAGTCTTAGCCTTAGCCTTAACCTAGCCTACCTTTAGCCTAGCCTAGCCTCAGCCTAGCTTCCACTACCCTCTCCCATAGCTTCAACATAAGGTTCATCAACTTTATTCTCCTGTAGCTTCCACAACTCTGCACATCTCCTTGTTCTTACAGATGGACACCATCACACTTTACTCCATTCTTCAGGTGTCCTCTCACTCTCTAAGATCTTGTTGAATAATCTGGTCCTAAACTCTAGGTCCACCTCTCCTAGATACGTCCATGCCTGTGGACACGTCCTTACCTCCACAGGTCCATCATCATAATCTTTTTGTGTCTATCAACCACAAACCACACAAATGCGATCTGTGACACATTGAAACAACATTGAACATGATTCAGTTGTTTCTGAAGTAAATCCGTTCATTTTGTGTTTCTTTGGTCACTGCTGCTCTTTTTTCTGTGTTTACTTCCATCTGACCGATGATTGGAACTAAATTATGGCAGATTTCTCCTACCCCTCCGTTTGTCGTGTGGACCCGGTACATCTCCATTTGGAGGGTCAAACAGCCCTTCCCCCTTAGCCCCTCCCCTCTGACTCATCTGCCTTTCTGCTGTTCATCCTCACTTCAGCCTTACTCATCCGTCATTCTTCCTGGTCCTCAGCAGACGCCTCCTCTACTTTTCCTTCTCTTTCAGTTACAGTCAGTTTAAAGGACAAAAATAGTTTGGATAAATTCATCATACGGTCATCTGATTTTTTTTAGTAAGTTCTGATTTAGTTCCACCACCGACCATTAAAAAATTTCAATAAAGTCACTTTTCTCCCCACTATGATCATCACTTTTTTTAAAACTGAAAATATACATTTGATGGCTGTTGAACAAAATGGATGTCCATAGCTCAGGAGGTGGAGCAGGTCATGTGACCTGTGGGCAGGACACTCCACCCACCCTGCCTGTATGAACACGCCCTTTTCCACCGCAGGAACTTTGAGCATTACCCTGAACGTTGAAGAACCCTGGTGCATTTGCACTTAAATTACCCGGGTAAAAATCTTTCCCTTGCCCCCAAACTTTCCCCGAAGAAGTTCCTGGTAGGGGGGTACTTTTCAGATTACCTGGAATTCTTAGGGGCGGGGCTGTGTGCTGGAGAACGCTGATTGATGGACTAAACTCGCAGCATTTCTGCATTCCATTCACCTGCCGCAATTTCATTGATTCTTTATTCATTCCACAAGCTTTGTATGTTGATCATTTGGAATTATCAAAATACAGGGTCTGGACCAGCTGGACCAGCAAATAAAGGACCAGCAGATAAAGGACCATTAGATAAAGGACCAGCAGATAAAGGACCAGCAGATAAAGGACCAGCAGATAAAGGACCAGCAAATAAAGGACCAGCAGATAAAGGACCAGCAGATAAAGGACAACTCATGCCATGTTTTCACTACATGGAACTGGCTGGACTCGGCTCGGCTCGACTCTGGTACCAGGTCCTATTCCAGACCGTTTCCATTACAGCATACTACTAACTTTACAGTACCTGGTCATCATAGCGATGTGGTGCGTTACTTCCATGTCATCTGCTCAGAGTTGCTGATAAACTCGCTCGTTGCGTGTTGTCTCATCAAACTCATGCTGAATTTTTACGTCTGAACCTCCTCGACAAACCATGGTGTAGTTTTACAGGCTGTCATCATGTGGATTCACCTACTGACAGATTTACTGTCAACTTCTACATCTGTTTTTGTAAAGGGGCGGGTCACAGAGATGACTCTGACCAATCAGTGGTCTGCAGTGTTTACACGTCACGTTTTAGTATCTGGTCCCCAGTCCTGGAACCTCTGTGGAGGTGATACCAAAAAACTAGTAGCAGGCAAGGTTCTAATAGTTTTGGATTTTTCATTATAGTTTAGTTTTAGTTAATTTTGACTTTTTTTTCTTTTATTCAGGTAGTTTTAATTCCTTTTTAGAGCAGGTTTGTTAGTTTTTATTAGTTTTCAGTTTTTTGTAAATGCTTAATTTTAGTTTAGTTCTAGTATTAGTTTTAGTTTTTTCATAAATTTTCTCTTCTTCTCCGTCGTCGTATTCAAATAAATCCCGGACAGGACTCTGCTGCTTTCTCCCAACTTTAGTCTCCATGTTTCCAGGTAGAGTGGGGACCAGAAGACGACTGGAAACCACAAGTGACAGACCTTCATTTTTATCCGTTTTAGTTAGTTTTATAAGCACACAATACAGTTTCAGTTACTTATTTTTTCTTTTCATTATAGTTTTTATTTATTTTAGTTAACGAAAATATTTTTTCAATTCTAATTTTCGTCATGTCGTTAGTTGTTGTTAGTGATAATAACCTTGGTACTGGGTACCAGATTCCAGGTCCTTTTTTCGTAATGGAAACGCAAAAAGGCCGAGTTGAGTCAAGCCGGTACCACGTAGTGGGAACACGGCATAAGGGGATGGGATGGACTCCAACACTGTTGGAGCGCAGTGTTTGGGGAAACCCAGTGGTTGGATGTGACTCTGAGTGTGTGAGGTCAACAACAGAGGCCTGCATTGATTCCACATAAGTGGTAAGGTCAGAAAATATCATGGGACCTTTGGCCCTGGGCAGTTTCCAATTGCTCTGTTTTTCATAATCTGTGGAAAACGTGTCTACTCTTTACAGTTCAATGACCATTCTGTCTGCTGCAATTACAGCGTCCCAGTGCACAGTAACAGTCAATGCCATGTACAAGTGATCTAATGAGGTTCTGCAGCTACTGCTTTAAGCACACAGCGCATATGTTCAACCTGATTCAGACAGAAACAAAACACAGTCATGAATGTGTCTTTGATTTGCAGATAGGAGGAACACCAGGAACTGAGTGTGATATGGATTTGGAATCAAAAGCAACCAGGCTTTTTTTGAAAACTGGCACAAATAATATGTGTGAATCTGCTACTAGTACCTCCTCTTCAGCAGACTGGTGAGAATTCTGTTGGAAAAATTTGGTACGGTTCTTTATAGCGCCAAAAACAATAGTTTAGTAAAACTTGAGTGCTTCTACTTGCTGGAGGGGTTGTGGGGACACAGAGGCAAACCACACCCACATTTTTTGGTCCTGTGCAAAAATTACAACTTTTTGGAAAGATGTTGGTACAAAAATAGAACAGATTTTGGACTCTGGACTGCAGCAACCCACTCTGTCACTTCTGTTAGGAGATTTTCCCGACAATTCAACGGTGAATGACAGGTACCTCCTGAGGATTTTTGGTGCTGAAGCAAAGAAAGCAATCGCTCAAAGATGGCTTCAGCCTGAACCACCGGTGATGGTGGTGACCGGTGACTGGACGAACATAGTGGAGGAAATCCACTAATGCCACGTTTCCACTACATGGAACCGGCTCGACTTGACTCGACTCAGGTACCAGGTCCTATTCCAGACCGTTTCCATTACAGGATACTACCCACTTTACAGTACCTGGTTGTCATAGCGACACGTTACTTTCGTGTTGTCTGCTCAGAGTCGCTGACAAACTCGCTCGTTACGTGTTGTCTCATCAAGCTCATGCTGAATTTTTACGTCAGCCACCAAAGACTGAACCTCCTCCGACCATGGTGTAGTTTTACAGACTGTCATCGTGTGGATTAACCCGCCGACATATTTACTGTCAACTTCTGCATCAGTTTTTTGTAAAAGGGCGGGTCACAGAGACGACTCTGACCAATCAGTGGTCTGCAGTGTTTATACGTCACCTTTTAGTATCTGGTCCCCAGTCCTGGAACCTCTGTGGAGGTGATACCAAAAAACTAGTACCAGGTACCAGATTCCAGGTCCTTTTTTGTAACGGAACCGCAAAAAGGCTGCGTCGAGTTGAGCCGATCCCACGTAGTGGAAAAGTGGAGAGATTTCCACTTATGTTGAGGCTGCAAGCAGAGCTCTACATGAGAAGGTGGAATAGATGGACTGCTTGTTTTTTTTAAAGACAATTAATGTGGGGCTTGTCACATAATGAGAGCTGCTGCTCAGGTTTAATTTGCATAGCCTAATTGATGCTGCTCGATTGTGCAAATTGTTAATTTTGCTTTTGAATAGTAACAAGTTTCTACTGCCGAATGTCGTTTGTTTTGTCTTTAATCTGTATTTAAAAAAGTAAAATGACTAATAAAAAATAAGTGTCAAAAAAAAAAAAAAAGAAAGAAAACTGGCCCAAATAAAGAACTTTGAATGTGAAAACATGGCTTCTGTATTTTGCTGAAAGTGTTGGCGGTGTTCTCAAACCAATTGGGATGGCCCCCTTCTGCACAGAACACTCCAACACAACCTCAGGGCTGTGTAATGATGACTTACTGGGTCAAACGCAGTCTGCAGATATTGCAGAGATGCACTAATGTGTGTGCACACACAAAGTGGAAACAGACGGCGCTAAAAATAAACCATCTGAAATATTTAACTTACTGACCCAGAAAACAACCTCAGTGCGATCATGTGTTTGCACAAGCAGAGGACACCACGGCTGCACAGCTATGATATCATTAGGCTGATGTTTAACCATTAATAAAATGCAAAAATATGTTGGTTTGCCCCAAGTTAATGTGTCATTGCATCCTGCAAATGAATAATGCTTCTTTGTTGTTTATGCAATTGATTAAATCATGAAAAGAGCGATTAAATAAAATCCTTAGTGTCATATAATGTGGAGTTCAAGGACCTGTGGGCTTTAGATGTTCAGGCTGTACTGAAGGAATACCAACCCCTGGAACAGACTGAATAAATACAACAAATAATGAAAGTGCATGTTTCTGTTGATTAATGAGCCTAGTCCCACACACCCCCCACTTCCACTGAACAGTTAACAGAGAATCAAACCAAATGAAGACGTGGGGAAAACAACTCCCATCATGTCACATGGCTTCACCGTGTCCTCAAACGACCTTTTTGTTTTCGTTTTGAGACAAATCACATAAAAATGAACACATGTCAAATGAATGAACTGACATGTACATGCTTTAATTCTTGTTGGATATGAAATTAAATAAAACATGTAACTGAATTCTTTAAGATCATGCTTCCTACAGGTGCTGTATGTAGGATTGTGGCCAAAACTGGTTCTGCAGTCACATTCAAATACTGTAGAGCTGGTCTCCTCTGCTCCTCACCCCAGACTAGGGGGGTCCAGATCCAGCACGAGTGTCTACTACTAGTGTTTCCACTAATCCTGTCCACCACACCAGAAATTTCATACAAAAAAATCCTCACCAGACTGATTCTACATCAGTCTGATATAGAATAGAACAGACAAACGTCCTGAACACTCAAATGAAAGTTTACACAGATTCAGGAGATAGAGAAAAGGGAAATGAGCCACAAGGTTACCTTTTACTTCAACGAAGTACAAGCGGCACGTACCACTACCATACACCCCCCCCATAGTATTATAAGAAACCGGCCGACCCCCCCCCCCCCTTTCGGATCACACACTGCTACATGCAGAGGTCACTTCCACAGAAAACACTGAACTACAAGGAGCTACCATGGACAGAGACAGGTCCTACACCGGTACCCGGTCTGTTCACCGGTACCCGGTCTGTTCACCAGTCCCAGACCGGCAGTCTGTTCACCAGGGCCAGGAGAAGAGACTGCAGCCCGGCCGCTGGTCTGGGACCAGGTGCAGTCGGCGGTCCCGGCTCTCAGTGGTTCTTCCGGTGGTCAGTCTAAGGCAGAGCTGGCGTCGGTCTTCAGATCCTTCTCCTCTTTCATCCGTCTCCATGTTTCTAAATCATCTCCTACATCTTCTTGTTTTGTTTCTGACTTTGTCTCTTTGTCATATAATAAGAGGCCTTTAAGTTTATTCACATCAGACATTTGTGATCAGAACTGTTCAGCTGCAGCTCAGTGGAACTGCCAACCTGGATGAACAAAGGTACCGACTCTGTGATTGGCAGACAGGTGATGGGCGGAGCCTCAGACCAAAACACACAATGAAAACATAAAGCCAATGTTCTGTCTGGACTACTGTCAGTGAGATCAGTGTTTGAAATGAACATGATTCCTTCATGTCTGCTGACAGTCAGGGCCATGTTATAATTACTTAGAACATATTTCCTACAGACTGCAGCTTTCATTCATTCAGCATCAGGTATTTTTGGCTTGAGTTCCTCATGTTGCACAAAACCTCCATTAAAGGTAAAGCACTAGAACATTTGTACATGCACTCACTCTACAACACAGTCATCTGGTGTTCATGCATTAATATTCAGTATGTCAATATCTACCCAGGTCATTAGATGTGAGCGGGCTGATGTGAAATGGTAAAATAATGTTTACATGAGGTAAGTTAACTCAGCTGATGCTAGCAGCTAATGAAAGAGTTGGTTTTCATTGGAATGAACTGACGTAACTGAAACCCACAGACTGTCACTGCATGTCATGTGACTGTTACTGCAGTTCATGTCCCTGTTGGCGAATGTCATTTCAGCTGGAATCACTGTCACTGTTGCCTTCTTTCCCCTTTTTTCTTCCATTTGGAGCAGAAGCTTTAAGCCACATTTGGACCCACATTAACCACCAAATGTGCTGAATGTTACTTTCATGCATGAACTGTGAGAACCTAAATCAAGATTTATTTTCCTGACTGCTTTTATTCCTCTTTAGGCATGAAAGAAACAATGCAACTGAAAACACTGTTATGAATCTATTTTTCACAGAGTTCCAAAAATGTCCACTCAGTTTGACACCATGCATTTAATTTTTGAAGCAAAAAAACAACAACATGTATTTACTAATAAATCATGTGAAAACTAGGAAATAAAAAAAAATGTTTAATGCTGTTAATCTGATGTTTTCTCACATTTTAACATACTCTAATACTAGTTATTACTCACTTCATGGAGCAAAAAAAAAAAAAAAGTTTAAAAAAAACCCAAAACACTGTTTAATAATAAAAACAAACAATTGATTTAGACTCAAACCTGTTAGTGCAGATCAGGTTTATCAAAAACAGCAAAGTTACAGTATATGTGAATGTCAGTGTATGGGATGGTGCATGAGTGTCCACTGTGTCGGCTGATATGGAACTAAAACAACAAAACCCATGAATATACAAGAGAACAGCTGCAGAAGAACTGTCCACTGGACTGACCACTGGACTGACCACTGGAGTGACCACTGTGCATGAAAGGGTTAAACATGTCACATTTCTGCTTTAGTTATATGTGCTATATTTTGTGGTGTGCACACTCACATTATATCAAATGTTTCCAACGGTTGTCAAATTCAGACAAATCCTAATTTCATCGTCTACCAGCCAGATTTTATTTGGTCGCCCTTTAACTACTTCACTGGAAAACAAGGAAAACCGCAGTTCAGCTGTGGATGGTGCACAGCTGTTCTTTATCCAGCAGGACTTTAGTCAAATTGAATCATTTTCTTTTATTTGACCATTTTCCAACATGACGGTCTGGTAGAGAACGATTTCACTGATACCTGTCATTCCTGCTGCTGTGAACTGCAGTCACATACATATGCAGAGTTACTGGAAACATGACATAACAGCGAACCGTCACAGGGAAGTGAATGAATGAACTCATGCACACAGTGCTGAAGGTAGAAAACAATGTTTATGAAACAGTAAACAAACAAACAAACAAACAAACAAACAAAAAGAGGTGGAGTCAGAGTCCGTACAATGTACTACAAAAAAAAATCTGTAATTTAATAGAATTTTCACTATTTATTTTACAGATGTTTCCTGTATTATTAAGATACAGGAAAATATTAATGAAATGACAAAAACAGACTGTGATTTTACACATCAAATGTAAAATAACATGAAAACACTATAACTGTGAATAACCATAAAATTTCCATTTTTTGAAAAAATTTCTTCTTTCTTCACAGAAAAATACAGTTAAAACACATTTGCAAATGTATCATAATTTCACAAATATTTATTTTCTATTTATGAGATTAAACTGTTAATTTAAAGTTTATTACAGGGAAAAAAAAAAAAAAAACAGATAAAATTACTGACAGTTAACAGTAACAGAAGTATTTGTTCTGTCAGTTGAACCAGACTTGTTTGTTAATTGACAAATATCTTGTGTAATTACAGGAGGTTTCACAACAAAAATGTTGAATAAATGTATTTTTGTGAATGTATAACATGTATAACATTGTAATAATAATGTAATCTGATTGTTTTAATACATGAAAATATTCTTTATCAAACATTAAAAAGTAAAAAAAAAAAAAAGCAAAATCTCATGTAAAGTTAGGGCAAAAAACTGTATTTTTATTATGGAAAATTACTGTATTTTTATGAGATGGTTATGTTCTGTTATTTTACAGTATTTTTTTCGGCACCCCTGCTGCTGGAATAATACTGTTTTTTTTGACAGTTTTTTTTTTTTTGTATTTTTTTTTTTTTACAGTGTAGAATGAACAGGACAAGGTCATAATAGCTTTGAATTTTTCATTATAGTTTAGTTTGATTTAGTTTTGACATTTTTTTCTCTAATTCAGTTCATTTTAATTCATTTTTAGAGCAGGTTTGCTCGTTTTTATTACTTTTCATTTTTTTCTAAATGCTTACTCTTAGTTACCTCCGCCAAGGAGGTTATGTTTTTGCCAGGGTTTGTTTGTTTGTCTGTCTGTCTGTCTGTCTGTCCGTTAGTGTGCAACATAACTCAAAAAGTTATGGACAGATTTGGATGAAATTTTCAGGGTTTGTTGGAAATGGGATGAGGAAGAAATGATTAAATTTTGGTGGTGATCGGGTGTGGGGGGGCCCATGGGGGGGGGGGCACTGATCAGCCTTGGCGGAGGTCTGCGCTCTCCGAGTGCTTCTAGTTCAGTGTTAGTTCACTCGTCTCTTTTCTCTTCTTCTCTGTCGTCGTATTCAAATCAATCCCAGACAGGACTCTGCTGCTTTAGTCTCCATGTTTCCAGGTAGAGTGGGGACCAGAAGACGACTGGAAACCACATGTGAACACAAGTGACGGACCCTTAAATATCATACGGTGCCAGCAGATAAAACTAGAAGCACTCGGAGAGCGCAGACCTCCGCCAAGGCTGATCAGTGGACCCCCCCCCCCCCCCCCCCCATGGGCCCCCCCACCCCCGATCACCACCAAAATTTAATTATTTCTTCCTTATCCCATTTCCAACAAACCCTGAAAATTTCATCAAAATCTGTCCATAGCTTTTTGAGTTATGTTGCACACTAACGGACAGACAAACAAACAAACAAACCCTGGCAAAAACATAACCTCCTTGGCGGAGGTAATTATTAGAGCGAAATAAATCGATATCAATTCAACATCGACAAAGACGAAGATGAAGGGAATTTTATCCATAATCTTTATATATTTTAGTTAGTTTTGTAAAGACACAATACAGTTTCGGTTAGTTTTTTTTTCTTTTAATTATAGTTTTATTTATTTCAGTTAACGAAAATGTTTTTTCAATTCTAGTTTTGGTCATTTCGTTAATGATAATAACTTTGGAGCAGGATGGTGGTGGAATGATGCGACGCTGCAGAGGAGGCCCTTATATGAACTCCTGTGGGGGGCCAGAGGCCATGCCGGAATGCACCGTGACGCTGACTTAACATTAGCCTAATGTTAGGGTTAGTTCATTTTCATTACAGTAAAATGACTGGAATACACAGGAGGGGAGGGAATGGACTGTGACCAGGGAATCATGATTAATCAAATTTAATCCACAGTATGTAATGACGTTAGTACAAACACTGAATCCAAATGCAGTGACTCGGACACAAAAATAAGGTTCAAAAGATTTATTATTCACACACAGGTGAAAGAATAATAATAATGACAGAATCTTGAGGATAAAGGTTGGAAATATCCTCCTCTGATTCGTCCTCCGGTTTGAGGGCAGCAGCCCGTCTCCCCGAGCGGCGTTTGGGGTATTTTTCCCGACTGGGGAAAAGCAAAGGGAGGTCAGGGACGGAAACAGGTCATGCACAGGCAGGCTATCACTCAGGCAACAGGACATAAGGGCTAGACAAATACTCACGTACCAAAAAGTCAGGGCGAGAAGATCGAAACCAGGAAATCAGATGAGGCAGACAAAACCGACAGGGAGCAGGCAGTAGGCAAAAAACCGAGGAATCCAAAAAGGGTCACAACAGGCAGACAAAACGAACAAACGAGGTCAAGACGCTGGTAAGAACTATGAGAGTTACAAACTGGCGTCTGACTGAGGGAAGAGACAGGGTTTAAATACACAAAAGGGAGGGAAGACAACTAGACACAGGTGGAGCAAATCAGGGCGGAGACAGGTAATCAGGTAAGAGGTCAGGGAGAACAGGGAACAGGAAGTAAAGACGAAAGACAAGACACATGAGGGGAAACTTAACAAAATAAAACAGGAAATGACAAACAAAACATAAAAGACAGACAAAACCAGACTAACGTCTGGCTGCGGGTATGACAGTACCCCCCCCTCCTAGGGACAGCACCAGACGGACCAGGGACATCAGGATGACTCCAATGGAACTGTCGTATCAGGTCCGGGTCCAGAATGCGGGAAGCCGGCACCCAGGAGCGTTCCTCAGGTCCATAACCCTCCCAATCCACGAGGTACTGGAAACCTCTCCCTCGCCGACGAGCAGCCATAAGACGTCGAACCGTGTAGGCTGGATCCCCATCAATCATCCGAGGAGGAGGTGGAGGTTGGGTGGGCGGGACCAGGTGGCTTTCTTTCACGGGTTTGATTTGGCTTACATGAAAAGTGGGGTGGATCCTCATAGACCTTGGCAGTTTTAGGCGTACAGAAACAGGATTAATTATTTTCGAGATAGGAAATGGACCTACAAACCTGGGTGCCAACTTGCGACTCTCAATGCGAAGAGGAAGATGTTTGGCCGACAGCCAAACCCGCTGGTCCGGATGGTAAACGGGAGCGGGGCTTCTATGTGAATCCGCCGAGGTCTTGTAACGGCCTGAAGCCTTCAACAGGGCTTGTCTAGCTCGAGTCCAGGTCCTCTTGCATCTGTGGATCAGAGCCAAGGCCGAAGGCACGCCCACCTCCTTCTCTAGTGAAGGGAACAAGGGCGGCTGATAACCATACACCACGTGAAATGGTGATAGGCCAGAAGAGGCACTGGGGAGCGAGTTGTGAGCAAACTCCACCCACACCAGATGACGACTCCAGGAGGCGGGGTTCTGAGAGGCCAACACACGGAGTCCCACCTCCAGGACCTGATTGAGCCTCTCCGTTTGGCCGTTGGTCTGCGGGTGAAAACCAGAAGACAGACTGACAGAAGCACCAACGAGAGAACAAAAGGCTTTCCAAAAACTAGCAATGAACTGGGGCCCCCTATCGGAGACCACGTCTCTAGGGAAACCATGTAGGCGAAAAACATGAGTCAACAGCGCCTCTGCTGTTTCCTTAGCTGAAGGGAGCTTAGGTAGGGGAATAAAGTGCACCATCTTAGAGAACCTATCCACCACTGTAAGAACAACTGTGTTACCATTGGACAAGGGCAAACCAGTCACGAAGTCCAGAGCAATGTCCGACCAGGGCCTTTTGGGGACAGGCAACGGCCGCAGCTCTCCCATGGGAGACTTATTGGAGGTCTTATTGACAGCACATACAGGACAGGCGGCCACGTATTCAGCGACGTCCTTCTCCATGGCTGTCCACCAAAAACGTTGCTTTAGCACAAACAGGGTCCTCTTCACCCCGGGGTGGCACGCCATCTTGGAAGCGTGGCCCCACTGGATCACCTGGGGGCGGAGGTGAGGAGGGACAAACAGGCGGTCTGGCGGTACGCCATCCGGGATCTCACAGTCATTCAGGGCCTCCATAACCAATTTTTCAACACCCCATTGAAAAGCCCCCACCATACAGGAACTGGGTAGAATAGTTTCAGGTTCAGAAACAGATGTGTCAGGAGAGAAAACTCTGGAGAGAGCATCCGGCTTCCCATTCTTGGAGCCAGGACGGTAGGAAAGGGTGAAGTTGAAGCGAGTGAAAAAAAGAGCCCACCTGGCCTGACGGGAGTTGAGGCGCTTAGCCGATCGGAGGTATTCTAGGTTCTTATGGTCCGTCCAGATGAGAAACGGCACATCCGTCCCCTCCAGCCAATGCCGCCATTCCTCCAATGCCACCTTGATGGCCAACAGCTCACGATTACCAATGTCATAATTCCTCTCAGCTGGAGACAGTCTCTTTGACAGGTAGGTGCAGGGGTGGAGCCTATTGTCAGCAGGGGAGCGTTGAGATATGACAGCCCCAACACCCAAATCAGAGGCATCGACTTCCACCACAAACTGCAGAGCTGGATCAGGGACGGACAGGACAGGAGCGGTGGAGAACGCCCCCTTCAGGCAGTTAAACGCCTTATCAGCTTCCGGACTCCACCTGAATGCAGACTTGGAAGAGGTGAGAGAATGCAGAGGGGCAGCCACACTGCTGAACCCCCGGATAAACTTTCTATAAAAGTTAGCGAAGCCAATAAACCTCTGAACATCCTTCCGGGAAACAGGAGTAGGCCACTCCCTCACCGCACTAACCTTCTCAGGGTCCATCTGGACACTTCCCTCTGAAATGATGAAGCCCAGAAAGGAAACCGTGGGCTGGTGGAACTCGCATTTTTCTGCCTTGACGAATAGTTGGTTGGCGAGTAGCTTTTGAAGCACCTGGCAAACATGTTGAATGTGTGTCTCCTCGTCTGGGGAAAAAATCAGAATGTCGTCCAGATAGACAAACAAACACATTTAGCATATCCCTGAGCACGTCATTAACAAGGGCCTGGAAGACAGCAGGGGCGTTGGTGAGGCCAAAAGGCATTACCAGGTACTCGTAGTGGCCACTGGGGGTGTTGAATGCTGTCTTCCACTCATCTCCTTCTCTGATTCTAACTAAGTGATAAGCATTACGAAGGTCTAGTTTGGAGAAAATCTTGGCCCCATGTAACAGTTCAAAGGCTGAGGACATCAGCGGCAAAGGATATCTGTTACGGATAGTAATGTCATTAAGCCCCCTATAGTCTATGCATGGTCTTAGAGACTTATCCTTCTTATCAACAAAAAAGAAGCCTGCTCCTGCAGGCGACGACGAGGGCCGAATTAACCCAGCTGCCAGGGACTCATCTATGTACTTTTTCATGGCTAAGTTTTCTGGACCAGACAGAGAATATAACCTCCCTTTAGGAGGAGAGGTACCAGGGCGTAAGTCAATGGAGCAGTCATAAGGACAATGAGGTGGTAGGGCCGTAGCCTTAGATTTACTGAAAACCTCCTTAAGGTCATGGTAACATGGAGGAACCTTTTCCAGTGCAGGAAAGTCCTTATCCTCCTCCTGAGGAACACTAACCGGGGCTACGGAGATCTGAGGCATCTTGGGAGGACAAACAGGTAACTTAACAAACTTGCAACGAGCTCCACATTCTTTACCCCAAGAATAAACCTCCCCCGTGCCCCCATCAATAAAGGGTTCGTGTTTCTGCAACCAAGGATAACCCAGAATTAGTGGCTGAGTGTCAGAGTTATAAATATGAAAACTAATGTTCTCAGTGTGTCCGTCCATGAACTGCACAGCGACCGGCTCAGTACAGTGGGTTATCCTGCAGATCACGTGATCATCCAGGGCTCGAGCTTCTAGTGGACGCTGGATCGGAGTAGAGCTGAGTCCCAACTTAAGCACCAGATTCTGGTCCATAAGATTAGCGTCGGATCCGGAATCGATCAGGACGGGGTGCTGGAGAGACAGAGAATCAGAGCACAGAAGAACCACAGGAAACGGACGAGTGACAGTGGATAAACACACAGTTCGGCTCAATAGCGACCCCCCACCTGTCTTAGCATCCGGTCTTAAAGTACAGTTGCTGACTCTGTGCCCTCCTTGTCCGCAGTATAGACAGAGACCTTCAACCATACGTCGTCGGCGTTCTTCAGCTGAGATGTGAGCCCGGCCCAGTTGCATTGGCTCCTCTTTGTTGCCGCCGGTCTCAGCAACCGGGAGACGAACCACCTCACAACCAGGTCCCTTACTAGTCGGAGTGCGGACCTCGGGTTCTTCTGACTGCCACACTGATTCTTGATCTGCGACCCGGATAGCCTCGGTGATGACGTCGTCTAGGGAGTGCAGCTGTTGGCGAAGCGCCATCTCCCGGCCAACAGAGCGATTAAGGCCGGTCAAAAAAGCAGTAATCAGGGCCTGGTTGTTCCACCCTGATTCAACTGGTAGGGTACGAAAGGCGCTCACAAACTGCCTGATAGTCTTATCTCCCTGTCTTAGCCTCATGAGCTGATGACCAGCAAATTGGCTCCGGACCGGGTGGTCATAAACCCTCTTAAGTTCTGATACAAGGGCCGAAAACGACTGAACAGCAGGGGATTCTTGCTCAAACAGTGCATTGAAATAGCTTAAAGGAGGGCCTTCCAACAGGCTGGCCACATAGGCAATCTTAACAGAGTCTTTAGCAAATCGAACGGGCTGGGAAGCAAAAATTAACTGGAGCTGGGTGAAAAAATCACGACAGGTGTCAGGGTTACCAGAATATTTGGATGGCGCCAGAATGTTCGGCTCAACCGAGTCTCGAACTGGCGGGATAGTGGCCCGATTCTCGCCTGACACAGCTGCAGCCGCAGCTTGGGTACTGGTGAGTAGGGCGACCTGAGTAGTGAGCTGGTTCATCTTGTCGAGGAGGGTGTGGAGAGCCTGCTCATGTCCACCCAGCCTGTGCCCCTGGGACTGGATAGCCTCCTTGACCTGTGTGAGTTGCTGGATTCATTTTATGGCCAGTTTATACTGTGATGACGTTAGTACAAACACTGAATCCAAATGCAGTGACTCGGACACAAAAATAAGGTTCAAAAGATTTATTATTCACACACAGGTGAAAGAATAATAATAATGACAGAATCTTGAGGATAAAGGTTGAGGATTTCCTCCTCTGATTCGTCCTCCGGTTCGAGGGCAGCAGCCCGTCTCCCCGAGCGGCGTTTGGGGTATTTTTCCCGACTGGGAAAAAGCAAAGGGAGGTCAGGGACGGAAACAGGTCATGCACAGGCAGGCTATCACTCAGGCAACAGGACATAAGGGCTAGACAAATACTCACGTACCAAAAAGTCAGGTCGAGAAGATCGAAACCAGGAAATCAGATGAGGCAGACAAAACCGACAGGGAGCAGGCAGTAGGCAAAAAACCGAGGAATCCAAAAAGGGTCACAACAGGCAGACAAAACGAACAAACGAGGTCAAGACGCTGGTAAGAACTACAAGAGTTACAAACTGGAGACTGACTGAGGGAAGAGACAGGGTTTAAATACACAAAAGGGAGGGAAGACAACTAGACACAGGTGGAGCAAATCAGGGCGGAGACAGGTAATCAGGTAAGAGGTCAGGGAGAACAGGGAACAGGAAGTAAAGACGACAGACAAGACACATGAGGGGAAACTTAACAAAATAAAACAGGAAATGACAAACAAAACATAAAAGACAGACAAAACCAGACTAACGTCTGGCTGCGGGTATGACACAGTAACTCTGAATAATCTGATCAAACATTTGAATCATTTATATATATATATATATATATATATATATGTGTGTGTGTATATATATATATATATATGTATATATATATATATATATATATATATATATATAAAATCATTTGACTGCACTAATATATATGTATATATATATATATATATATATATATATATATATATATATATATATATATATATATATATATATATGTAAAATCATTTGACAGCACTAATATATATGTCATATATACAGCAGTTTTGTGCTGTGATGATCCCATGAAAGCTTTCAGTTGTCACACCCAGAGGGAATATTTCATGGTTCCCTGTAAAAGCCCAAACCCAGAGTTACAGAATGTCTAAAGTTGTGTCCCCCCCAGACTGACGCAGAGGACACCATGATTGACATGTCCCCCTGTCCTGCTGCAGCTAAACAGCCATGTCCATATTCAGCGCTGATATTGGCCTCTAACCCCCAGACCAGATGCCATTACCATTTTAGAGTCCTACAGAGCGTCGGGCTTGGAGCACAACACTATCAATATTAATGTTCTGTGACTGAGGCGGCTTTGGAAGAACTTTCTCCCACATCAATATTGATGGTGTTGCCATACATTGGAGTCGAGGCCCTCTTTAAGGATTTATAAGAGGAGCGCTGGTGGGGGGGCCGCCTCGCTCTCTTTGCAAAGGGGGCCAATGCCATTTTTGGACCCGAAAACCTCAATGATGTACATTTTCCTGCCGTCCAGAGCAATTTCCGTGGGAGAGGGGTGACTCCAAACCACGCTTGATGAGATCTGAGTGGAGAGAGGGTGCACCAGACAGATCCAATTCCCCTGCAACGCTTTAGCGGAGATGATAGTTATGGAAAAATGAACGTTCCATTTCAGGGGATCTGGGAATGCTAAATGGGGGTCTGTTGATTCTGGAAACGGGGGTATTGCTTTTGGGACATCTTCACAAACAGTGGAGTGTTGAGCCACACACGTAGACGCAGATCCAATTCATTCTAATATTAGTTTTGGAGATGCGTGGGTCTATAGATCACATGTTGACAGGACCCAGTCTGGACAGGTTCAGGCCCATCTGGGACTGGATTTGGAAAGAAACCAGAGAGAAAAACAGGAAAATGAAGCAAACTCTGAACTTTGGCTTTGTGTTGTTGTCATTTTCTAGTTTGTAAAGTCATAGATTTCAAAGACAGTAAAAAAGCCAAACTATGAAACTGTACGAGGTCACAGTAGCAACCAAACATCTGCACAGAAGGACTTGATTGGATCCATTGAACAGAAGTGGACACATGTCCTGAACCGAGTCCAGGTGTGGGTCTACGTCCAACCTGGGATTAAACATCTGCAGTCAACCTGAAGGACCCCCTGAGGGGACAGGAGCTGGGGCCACACCAGAGGTCAAGCAAAGTTCACACAAACAGTGCTCTCTTTTTTTTTTTTTTTTTTAATTCTTGAAATGTAAAAGAAAAAAAAGACACCAGTCCAGTGAAGAACAGTCAGCTGAAAACTCCACTCATGTCAAAGGAGGGGAACACTGACAGCTTTGGTTTGGTGGAAAATCCCAAATCTTGCGATCCTGTTCAGTCCTGTTTCTAATCCTGTTTCTAATCCTTCTGGAGGTTTGAAGCAGGACGATGAAAATGAACCTGTGTCAGAGTCCAGGCTGTGGAAAGTCAGAGTTTAGGAGAATTATTACAATATATTACAACAATTATTCCCATGGAAAGACCTGTTTATTCTGGAGTCCACCGACTGACACCAGACACAACAGAGCAGACAGGACCTTCTGCTGAGGTTGTTGTTTGTTGTTGTTTCTTCTTGTTTGTTGTTTGTTTGTTGTTGTTTCTTTTTGTTTGTTGTTGTTGTTTGTTGTTGTTGTTTGTTGTTATTTGATGTTGTTGTTATTTGTTGTTGTTGCTTGCTGTTGTTTCTTCTTGTTTGTTGTTTTTGTTTCTTCTTGTTTGTTGTTGTTGTTGTTGTTGTTTCTTCTTGTTTGTTGTTTGTTTGTTGTTTCTTCTTGTTTGTTTTTTGTTTGTTTGCTGTTGTTTGTTGTTTCTCCTTGTTTGTTGTTGTTATTTCTTCTTGTTGGTTGTACTTTGTATTTTGTTTGTTGTTTCTTCTTGTTTGTTGTTTGTTTGCTGTTGTTTCTTCTTGTTTGTTGTTTGTTTGTTGTTTTTTGTTTGTTTGTTTGTTGTTGTTTCTTATTTGTCGTTGTTTGCTGTTGTTGTTTGTTGTTGTTTCTTCTTGTTTGCTGTTGTTGTTGTTATTGTTGTTTGTTTGTTTGTTTTGTTGTTTGATGTTTGCTGTTTGTTTGTCTGTTGGTGTTGTTTGTTTGTTGTATTTTGTTGTTGTTGTTTGTTGTTTCTTCTTGTTTGTTGTTTGTGGTTTCTTCTTGTTTGTTGTTTGTTTGTTGTTTTTTTTGTTTCTTCATGTTTGTTGTTTGTAGTTTCTTCTTGTTTGTTTGTTGTTGTTTGTTATTTATTTATTGTTTGTTGTTTGTAGTTTCTTCTTGTTTGTTGTTTGTTTGTTGTTGTTGTTTGTTGTTTATTTTTTCTTCTTGTTTGTTGTTTGTTTGTTGTTGTTTCTTTTTGTTTGTTGTTGTTTGTTGTTGTTTGTTGTTATTTGATGTTGTTGTTATTTATTGTTGTTGCTTGCTGTTGTTTCTTCTTGTTTGTTGTTGTTGTTTCTTCTTGTTATTTGTTGTTGTTGTTTTTGTTTCTTCTTTGTTTGTTGTTTTTGTTTCTTCTTGTTTGTTGTTGTTGTTGTTGTTTCTTCTTGTTTGTTGTTTGTTTGTTGTTTCTTCTTGTTTGTTGTTTGTTTGTTTGCTGTTGTTTGTTGTTTCTCCTTGTTTGTTGTTATTTCTTCTTGTTGGTTGTATTTTGTTTTTTGTTTGTTGTTTTCATCTTGTTTGTTGTTTCGTCTTGTTTGTTGTTTGTTTGCTGTTGTTTCTTCTTGTTTGTTGTTTGTTTGTTGTTGTTTGTTGTTTTTTGTTTGTTTGTTGTTTCTTATTTGTCGTTGTTTGCTGTTGTTTGTTGTTGTTTCTTCTTGTTTGCTGTTGTTATTGTTGTTTGTTTGTTTTGTTGTTTGATGTTTGCTGTTTGTTTGTCTGTTGGTGTTGTTTGTTTGTTGTATTTTGTTGTTGTTGTTGTTTCTTCTTGTTTGTTGTTTGTGGTTTCTTCTTGTTTGTCGTGTGTTTGTTGTTTATTGTTTGTTTGTTGTTTGTAGTTTCTTCTTGTTTGTTGTTTGTTTGTTGTTGTTTGTTTATTGTTTGTTGTTGTTTATTTTTTTCCTTCTTGTTTGTTGTTTGTTTGTTGTTGTTTCTTTTTGTTTGTTGTTGTTTGTTGTTTGGTTGTTTTCATTTATTCTTGTTTGTTTGTTGTTTGGTTGTTTTTGTTTATTCTTGTTTGTTTGTTGTTTGTTTGTTGTGTCTGAGCAGGCTGACTCCAGTCCGTTGAACCCTTCCATCCACCTGAGCGGTGACGGTCACATGACATCTGATCAGGTTATTGATCTGAGACTCCGCCCACTCCATCGGTGTCAAACCCACGCCTTCAGAATGTTCCACGGCTGTGACCAGACCAGGGTCATGGACACATCTGTCCACGGTTAGGCTCCACCCCCCCACCCCCCCAGCCTGTATGTGGGTGCTGAGCCCCTAAGTGGGACGTCTTTGAGGAGATGAAGGCGGGTCTTAATTCAAAGTGACATTTCAACCTATCGATCTCGACCGCCTCGTACCCTAGAGATGGATGCCCCCCCGCCCCCGCCCAGTCTAATATTCATGTTTACCATGCCTTTTTATTAAACACCCCCCTCCATATGTCTCGCTGCTTCCACCAGGTCTGAATTACCCCCCCCCAGCCTTCATCTTTGGTGGGGTCCTTTTGCTAAATTGAAAGTGTGTCATAACAGACAGGGGACACGTCTGCCTTAAACACATGTGACTGCAGCTCCTGTCAGCTTTGTCACCGGAGCATCCCCTGTACTTTAAACTGGGGGGGGGGGGGGGACATGGACGTAGAACAATTACTGTCAGAGCTCAGGGGGGGGGTGATGAATCTGCTGCCTTATTGTGTTTGTCATGTCGACCTCTGGCTGGGACCTGATTGGTATGGAGGCCTACGACACCCCCCCCACTGTGTAAATGTGGGCGTCGCCGCTGTGGTACGACTTCGTGGACGGACGGTGAAGGAGGTGAAACGCTGCATCCAGTTCAAAACCGAAAAACTCAAATTGGTCCAATGTTGACAGACACAGTTTAATGACAGAATACTGACATGTAAACCCTGTTTGTAAACTGGAAACCTTTGTGTTCGGCAGGTGTGTGCTTCAGGTCAGGAGCGCTCAGCTGTTCAGTCCACTGGTCGTGTGCTCCAGTTCAGAAATGATCCGTCCTACTTTAACCACATCAGCTGATGGAAATACACTGGAAATTAGCGTTTGTGTTTTTGTGGAATTTTGCCAAAAATTATATGTTAAAAAACTGTGATACTTTGAGGATTTCTATAGATTGACATTTTTGATATGAGTAAATATTATATATATTATAGTATATAATACTGTAACACTGACTGTCTCAAACGTTACTTTGCACCTGAAAGTAACTGTGTGGAAAAAAAGAAATGGACGGTTGGAAAGAGGATCCACTCTGCAGTCATGAACTCCAAAACACTTTGGACGCAGTTCTGCCCTTATGACAATAGGAGCTAGTGCTCATGGGAAACGGAGTCTGTGTCCCTGAAAAACATTAACGATTTAGGACGAAGGTGTCGCTGTAATCCACTGTAAAGCAGTTCTGTGTTCAGGACCTTTGAATGTGAATATTGTGTGTGGACTATAGGGATGGAACCATATGACAATTTCATATCACGGTAATTGTGACCAAAATTCTCACAGTTATCATTGTTATCGCCGTATTATTGAAATTGTGCTCAAAATGTTCAAAAAGTACTGATACACACACTGAAGTAATTTCACCAAGTTGTATTTTGAAAAACAAAACAAAACAACAACAATAACAACAACAACAAAACAAATAAAATAACAGGCACAATGTCCCTTCTGTTGCAGAAACATTCAAATATTAACCCTTAGTGGTCTGAGTCTATTTTGTCTATTTTTCAGGCCTTTGGATTTTGCCTTTATGTACTATATAAACAAATGTTTACTATAGCCATGTTTGGGATCTGTTTTTTCAGCACAACTTCATCTATATCATCTGTCTATTATTTTTTACTATATCAACATAAAAGGAAAGAAAACACACACACACAAAAAAAAAATCAGATTTGCAAAATGTATGTAATTTATTGCATAAATAACACAAAGATATTTAACGAACCTTTTCAAAGACTTTTTTTTTTTAATACTTTATTTTTAACAGATTTTACATTTTTTTTAACAAACAGACAGTAAAACAAAAAAGTACAGACATACAAAACAAGTGTCGTCAACAAGCACAGACAGGGCCGTGTCAAAACTGAAAATACAACCATAAAGCAGCGGGTCAGTGAGTCACAATGTTCTCCCATCCTGATCCGAGGGTTGACTTAGTTTGGGTGTGGTCCTGTTCCAGTCCATGTCAGGTCAGTCACATAGTGCTGCCCCCTGGTGGACACAGATACTCACTTTGGGTTCGTGTGTTTTGTCCGTTCACAGCTGCCGTAGTGCTGGGCCGCTACGGAAGCCTTGTCAGTTGGGTTACAGTTACAGAGCAGCTACCTGTGTTTTGGCCCAACAAACACGTGTGTCTGTAAGTATTGTGATATGTTAACATGTTAAAACACTGTATTTAGTCGGTTGAGGCTCTTTGTGTTGTTTAATACTTTGTTTTTGTGCACTAATGGAAGACACTAATAGCGTTAGCATACCTATGGGATTTTAGCATCGTGCTAATCGCTATTATTAACTGCCGCTTTTTTTTTTGTTTTGTTTTGGGTTTTTGGAACTGTAGCTCACTGTAAGTGAATGTTGTGTATGAAGTACATATAAAAACACTGATAGACTGTGTTTTAACCCTCTGGTATCTGGGTGCACCTTTTAGGCACACTTTGCACTTCGTGTTAAAAAACTTAATATTATTTTTCACAATTTAAATAAGGTTAGAATTCAAAAGTTGTTCATTTTTGCATGATCTTTAAACTCTGGCCACCAACTAAAATTTGCACATTGTAATCAAAAAAAGAAAATTACAAGACTAGCATCTGTCTGCCAAGTGTGCCTAAAACGCACTATTCCTTCCATTAGAACCACTGTTTTTGATCCAAAGCCTTTAAGGCATAACTCCTGCTTTTACGGATATCTGGGCTTCATTTGAGAGGGGAGGGTCTAAATTAATTTATTAACGTTGTTAATGTTGCTGTTAATCATTAACATACGCCAGGCTGCAAAAATCAAATAATATGTAATCCAATTTTTATGTAGTATTTAAAAAAAACAAACAAACACATTTTGTGTTTTTTGCATCAAAAAATGTCGTGACATCATGATGAAAAGAGATCATTTAACGGGTTAAAAAAAAAATCTAAAATGAATGATTATTTGATATGAATGATTAGGGCTGACCTTGATTTACAAAAATAAAATCAAATTAGAGCAGAAAAATAAATCAATATATAATATTTAATAGTTGGATTTATAGGTGTGCATTTTATGCACACTTGGTGACAGATGCTAGTATTTTTGAACATTTGACCTAGCGCCAAAAATAATAATGCAGATTAACCAGTGCTGGAGTTAATCATTGACATATGCTAGGATGAAAAAATCAAATAAAATGTGATCCACTTTTTATGTAGAATATTGAAAAAAATAAATTTTTGTGTGTTTTTTACATCCAAAAAAATGGTTTGTTTCCATTACAAACACAGCATTTAAATGGTTAAAAAATGTGGCAATTGTTAAGTATTTGGTATTTTTATTTACGGCTCAAGTTGATGAAATAGAAAAAAGTGTAAAAGAATTAAAAACAAACTGTATGAAATTTTTTTGACATTATTCCACAAGTGTGCCAAAAAGGCACACTTGGTGCTTAGTAAGGGCCGTAGTGGACAGGATACCAGAGGGTTAATGTTCTACACATGTTTTTGCTCATAAAAAATGTAGGCATACATAGGGATGGGAATCGTTAAGAGTTTATCGATTCCGATTGCATTATTGATTTTGCTTATTGATCCGATTCCTTATCAGTTCTCTTATCAATTCTCACTGGGTGAGGGAATAAAAGAGTACAAACAGGTGTGTTTGCATTAACTGTCTTTAATATTTCCATCTGCACAGAAAATAGAACATATGCAGTATGAACAAATAATAACAACAAATGACACCAGGCCTGGTTTGGGGGGGGGGGGTGCAGTGAAAGTGGAACTAAAGACTCTTTATTAATTCCTCTATTGCCGCATTTCTACTTCGTCGAACCATTTGGACTCGGCTCGGCTCGTCTCCCGTTGTTGTGCTCCTCATTTCCTTTCCCCTACCTTCAGAAACTTGTATTTGGGTACGACGTTTGTTGCTCACACCGGAACCTGAGCTGGGCCCAGCGTTCACTCTGCTGCTACATTCACAAGTGTTGCTAAGTAGCGAATCAAATATGTGACTTTCCTGTAAATGAATCACATGCTGTGGACAAATGTTTGAGTATATTGGAGGGATTCCACCCTTTTGAAGACATGGAAGCTTTGACAGAGTTCCAAGTGGACCTGGTGTGGTCTGTTTGGACCTGATGTGGTCTGTTTAGACCTGGTGTGGTCTGTTTGGACCTGGTGTGGTCTGTTTAGACCTGGTGTGGTCTGTTTGGACCTGGTGTGGTCTGTTTGGACCTGATGTGGTCTGTTTAGACCTGATGTGGTCTGTTTAGACCTGGTGTGGTCTGTTTGGACCTGATGTGGTCTGTTTAGACCTGATGTGGTCTGTTTAGACCTGGTGTGGTCTGTTTGGACCTGATGTGGTCTGTTTAGACCTGGTGTGGTCTGTTTGGACCTGATGTGGTCTGTTTAGACCTGGTGTGGTCTGTTTGGACCTGGTGTGGTCTGTTTGGACCTGGTGTGGTCTGTTTAGACCTGGTGTGGTCTGTTTGGACCTGGTGTGGTCTGTTTGGACCTGGTGTGGTCTGTTTGGACCTGATGTGGTCTGTTTAGATCTCATGTTGTCTTTTTAGACCATTTCTACCTCAACACCATGTTGGCTACGTTCTGACCAAAACAATGCAGCATAGGTGTGATGTCATCGCGCATGCGCAACAAAGGCGGAATCGATAAGCAGAATCGTTAAGCAGGCAGGCAAGTGATTCCAAGGAATCGAGCTACTGAGATCCGGTTCTCAAAAAGAACTGGTTCTCGATTCCCATCCCTAGGTATACATGATTGTGACATGCATTTTGTTTTTGTGTGTACAGTTTTACAGTCATCAAGTAAATATCCAAAACAGTAAGAAGCTTCCTGGGTGTTTTTCTTTGAAGAACTGTTAACTATCTGTGCAGCTAGTTCACAAACACTAGTGAAGACAGAGTACACATATATTCTCATGTTGTATCAGATTATCTCCTGTAAACCTGCTGACATAATTACATCCACCATTTTCAGAAACATTTGTGCACAGTTTCCTGGAGTGCATATTTACACATGTTGATAGTAAAACACAGATGTTGACATATATGTGTATTTCTCATGAGAAAAACAAGGTGTTTTCCTATTGGGGCGTCACATCTTCTGGGATAGATGTCCATTTTAGCCAAGAATTAGTAAATTTGTCCAAATTATGGTTCAAGGAGAAAGTTAGTTTTTCCATATTGTATATTTCTTTAATAATTCTGATCCATTCCTTTTTTGTTGGGGGTTCTTCGCTCAGCCATTTTCTTGTTCTGCCTTTTTTCCAGGCTGCCAGCATTCTGTTAATCAGGTGTTTGTCTCTAGAGTGGACTGTGGGTGGTAGATTTCCAAGATAAACTGTGCAGAAGTCATGTTTCATCTCACACCCCATTATTATGTGAATCATTTTCATCATTTCAATCCAGTAAGGCCTAATTCTTGGACAATCCCAGAAAATGTGAAAATGGTCTGCAAGGGCGCTCCCACATTTTCTCCAACAATTCCCATAACTCGGTAGGCCCTTTTGCATTTGGGGGTAATGAAAAATCTGACAATATTTTTCCAGGTGAATTCCTTCCAATGACCTGAATTTGACGTGCCTGATTGGGTTTTACAAATGTTCAAAGACTTTAGAAGTGAATATTGGTTCCAAATATTAGGTATAGAAAATTTAAATCATTATAAATTAAAACTATACTCAAATATTTGACATAAAATCAGATCTTTACATCGGCGTTTTCTCCGGAAAAGTGTGGTAATCAAAGATGGTTATCATGATAATTAGAATTTAAACGGTAATACTAACCGTCTGTGATTTTACCGCGGTTTAGCATTATACCGGTAATCGATACATCCCTAGCAGACTACTACTGTCAGTGAGATCAGTATTAGAAGTGAACAGGATTCCTTCTTGTCTGGGACATTCAGGGACATTTAGGATGAATGGAACAGAATTCAGACGAACCGCTGCTTTCATTAGAAGGAACGCAGGACCACGTCAAAGCAGCAACAAGTCAGTGCGTTAGTGATCATGCATTTGTTTCCTGCTCAGTAAGTCATGTGCTTTGAACTGGTCTTTAATTGTTTGGGCTGCCTCTGCAGGTCGGTGTCGCACTCGGACTTGGACGCCGTGTGTTTTGCGTTTGTGGTTCTGCTGAGCCCCGGGTTTGCAATAAATGGCAGGTGTGCAAAATGGAAGTGCAAAAGTAATTCAGCTGCTGCCATTCAAAGGAGCAGTGTCAGTTTGATTTACCTGTACACATAAACACACACACACACACACACACACGCACACATACACACACACACACACACATACACACATACACACACACACACACACACAGGTCTGGGCCACATGTGTTTTTTATATTCATATGGTGAAGGAAAAAATGGAGGTTGAAGGGTCATGGTGTTTGGCCAGGAGTGACAGCTCTGAAATGAAGGCATAAGTCAATCGGCTACTCTTTACACACACACACACACACACACACACACACACACACACACACTATAGGAGGCGGGATGAGTGGGAGTGAAGGAGGGTGTGGACTGAGGGGCTGGGGGAGGGAGTTAGAGCAGGGGATGCTGGGAGTAAAGGGCACCAGGTTAGCGTGTGTGTGTGTGTGTGTGTGTGTGTGTGTGTGTGTGTGTGTGTGTGTGTGAGTCAGACCTCATGTGTGACATTTTTTTGCAGAAACTCATCGTCTTTGTTCTTCGTCTTCGTCTCCATCAGACTGATGTTTGTGTCTTAAACCAAAATTAAACACAAAAGCAAACATGAACACACACGCTAACACACACTAACATACACTGACACACACTAACACACAGTAACACACACAGTAACACAATAACACACACTGACACACAGTAACGCACACAATAACACAATAACACACACTGACACACACTAACACACAATAACACACACTGACACACACTAACACACAGTAACACACACTGACACACACTAACACACAGTAACACACACTAACACACACTGACACACACTAACACACAGTAACACACACTGACACACACTAACACACACTGACACACAGTAACACAGTGAAGCAACGTTAACGTTGTGTCACCTGTCTGAGGCCTGAATCTGTATTTGTATCTATTAAGGGTGACAGGGTTAGGGTGACAGGGTTAGGGTGACAGGGTTAGGGTGACAGGGTTAGGGTGACAGGGTTAGGGTGACAGAGTTAGGGTGACAGGGTTAGGGTAACAGGGTTAGGGTGACAGGGTTAGGGTAACAGGGTTAGGGTGACAGGGTTAGGGTGACAGGGTTAGGGTGACAGGGTTAGGGTGACAGGGTTAGGGTGACAGAGTTAGGGTGACAGGGTTAGGGTAACAGGGTTAGGGTGACAGGGTTAGGGTAACAGGGTTAGGGTGACAGGGTTAGGGTGACAGGGTTAGGGTGACAGGGTTAGGGTAACAGGGTTAGGGTGACAGGGTTAGGGTAACAGGGTTAGGGTGACAGGGTTAGGGTGACAGGGTTAGGGTAACAGGGTTAGGGTGACAGGGTTAGTGTAACAGGGTTAGGGTGACAGGGTTAGGGTAACAGGGTTAGGGTGACAGGGTTTGGGTGACAGGGTTAGGGTGACAGGGTTAGGGTAACAGGGTTAGTGTAACAGGGTTAGGGTAACAGGGTTAGTGTAACAGGGTTAGGGTGACAGGGTTTGGGTGACAGGGTTAGGGTGACAGGGTTAGGGTGACAGGGTTAGGGTGACAGGGTTAGTGTAACAGGGTTAGGGTGACAGGGTTAGGGTGACAGGGTTAGTGTAACAGGGTTAGGGTGACAGGGTTTGGGTGACAGGGTTAGGGTGACAGGGTTAGTTATTCATGTGTAACTAGTGTTTTCTACGTTCTTTCAGACTCAGTCTCATTGCTTTTGTTTGGACCTTCTGCTAATCTGGTCCAGTTTTCTGTTTCTACTCCATTCATCAGATCTCAGGTCAAACAGACGCTTCAGTGTCTGCTGTGGCTTTGATTGACAGCTGATGTCATCAGATGCATTTGTCTCCTCTACTGTCGTTGAGCTTATTAGTCTGGACACACACTGTCAAATGACTTTGTTAGTCCGCGTGTACAGCTAAGTCAGCAAGATAGCGCTTAGCATTAGCATTAGCATTAGCTCCCCTCCACCCCTCATGCTCTGTCTCCAAAAAAAGGCAAAAAATGGATGAGATCTGGAAGTGAACGAGGACAGGTGGACTGAAGTACTCTGATTACAGGGGAACGGGGATGTTCTTACATACTTCATGTTGTAGAGTCAGGGTCCACGTCCGGGTCCACGTCCGGGTCCATGTTCTTACGTATGTCAGTGTTTCCAACCTTTTTGAGCCACAGCACATATTTGACATCAGACAAATCCGAATGCACACCACCAAACAGAAATGTCACAAAAAGTATATTTATGTAAATGTCATGTAAATCTAGTCTCAGAAGCAGGAAGCTCAGAGGGTGGGTCAGCCCCCCCTCAGATTACAGACTGAGGTCCGTCATAGTATAATAGAGGCATACCCCACCCCCCCAGCCCGGTCCATGGGTCCTGTGGGAAACCCACTGATCTGTGCATCAGTAGTGGGGGGGGTTATGAACAGAAGGCCCCACGTCAGGGCCGCTTCACTTTCACTTGTCTTTTTCAGATGTTGACAGTAGACTGTAGTTGTAGTGGATCATTGGTTGGTTCAGTTGTATGGATCTGGATCACACTGTTCTGACACTGACCAGGTCAAAGTGGATCATCTTCCACCTGATGACGTCTCATTCACTAATGTGTGTAAAGAGAGGCGATCGACACGCACATCCAGAAAATGAGAGGTGTGCAGGATCCCAAAAAAAGGATGAAAAAATAAAAGAAAGTCCGCACAACCTGTGAGCTCCCAGAAAGTTTATTGGACAAAGTGGTGACGCTTCGGGTCCTTCATCAGACTGAGGACAGATGGAAATGCACAGGTGTTTTTATGGAGACTAATCACAGTATCACGACATGTTAATATTTGTCAACTTGGAGATGAAGGGCCTTGGCCCGAAGCGTCACCACTTTGTCCAGTAAACTTTCTGGGAGCTCACAGGTTGTGCGAACCTTCTTTTATTTTTTCTCCAAAGTGTGTAAAGTCACTGGTTGGAAACACTGTGTCACACCTGCAGCCAGATGTTAGTCTGGTTCTGTCTGTCTTTTATGTTTTGTTTGTCACTTCCTGTTTTATTTTGTTAGTTTCCCCTCATGTGTCTTGTCTGTCGTCTTTACTTCCTGTTCCCTGATCATTCTCACCTCTCACCTGATTACCTGTCTCCGCCCTGATTTGCTCCACCTGTGTCTAGTTGTCTTCCCTCCCTTTTGTGTATTTAAACCCTGTCTCTTCCCCCTGTCAGACGCCAGTTTGTAACTCCAGTAGTTCTTACCTCGTTTGTCTGCCTGTTTTTGACCTGTTTTGGATTCCTCGGTTTTCTCGTCTTCTGCCTGCTCCCTGTCGGTTTTTGTCTGCCTCATCTGATACCTGGTTTTGATCTTCTCGCCCTGACTACCGGTACGTGAGTTTTTGCCTTGTCCCTATGTCCTGTTGCCCGATTGTTTGCCTGCCTGTGTATGACCTGTTTCCGTCCCTGACCTCCCTTTGCTTTTCCTTAGTCGGGAAAGAAACCCCTAACATCGCTCGGGGAGACGGGCTGTCGCCCTCGATCCGGAGGACGAATCAGAGGAGGATATCACCTACCATTATCCTCAAGATTCTGTCACTAATAATATTTTTTCACCTGTGTGTGAATAATAAACCTTTTGAACCATATTTTTGGTGTTTGAGTTCTGCATTTGGATTCTGTGTTTGTACTAACGTTATCACACACTGACTTATATTATGTTGAAGATGTGGAGGCTCAGGAAAATCTGTACATAGTAGGGATGGGAAGATTATCCGATACGCATCAATACACAGACACGTGCCCAGTGCACCAGTGGAGGAGCTGTGAGTGAATGAAAAGTTTGGAATGATATCGCGATGCATCAGTTATTGAATGTTTGTATCGATAAAATTCGATCCGTTCAATAGAATATGTTTTTACTAGCATTTAAAAGTGTTACTATTTATTTGGGTAAAGTTTTTCTTTCCTTCAGACCCACGTTAACGGGTGGTGCAGATTCTCAGATGTGTACACTGTACACTAAAGGCTGTTTTATGCTTACCACGTCAGCGAGCTCCACACGGCTTCAAGCGGCCAATTGACGTCATTTTCACACCTACGCCCCTTCGCACAGCTCATCTTAAGCGGAAACTTTCTGCTTCGCACACCTCAGAAAATTTGTAAGAGACATGCGGACAACATGGCTGACATTCAGGAGCTCCTGGTGGTAGAAGTACAGGCACCACAGCCGTGTGGTGAACAATGCATGGAGGGCCGACATCTGAAAGTAGTTGAAATGTACTTCTTGGTCCATCCCACGCACTGGCCTCACCAGCAGATTATACTCCCCTTCATCTCACCTCCTGCAGTTTGAAGAACGTGTCGACCACCTTCTCCTCCTTTTCTGTTGCAAGAAGAGCAACAAAAGAAAGCAAGTTTCCTCTTCGAGAAGACGCATGAGTCGCCATGTTTGGTTTTTTGTGGCAATTTTCTTCTTCTCTAGTTTTTTGTGATAGACGTGTGTTTGTGGCACACTGCCCCCTGCAGTTTAGGAATAGACGCCGCACGAAGCCACCCGGAGTATAAAAGCACCACGCGTAGTCTCGTGCCGACTCCCAGCATCTATTTTCCGCACGTGACGTTTGTGCAGCAAGCATAAACCAGCCTTAACAGTCTGAGCTCCACCCATGGACTGTGGAGCGCCGCAGATAAATCGTGTACTGTGTGTATGTGAGTGTGACAGACACAGAAGACCACATGTGGTTTATGAACGTGTACTTCTACTAGACCAGCTGGAATGAATACTGCAGTACAGACCACAGATACTTCCTTAAACAGTGTCATACAGATCTAACAGTACATCCCAGAATACCTTGCTCAGGTGTCTCTTAAAGTGACAGAACCTTTTTCTGTTTAACCTACATTATAAATACATGACATTACAAATGGACTCAGCGAGGGAGTAAGAAGTTGAGTGTTAGAAACAGAGAAACGACTTTGGAAACAAAGTCCAAACTTTTTCAGCTGACTGAATGTGAGGCACGTGTTCTGAAACTGAACTAAAGACACTTTGTAAAAAGTCATGGTCTGATTTGATAAATAAATAATCAGCTCATTGAATTGCACTGCATATCTTTTTTTTTTTTTACCAGAATGAATGTGTTCAATCAGAATGTGCTTAATCGCTCTGTATCATGATTTGGGTGCGAATCGCATCGTATCGCACACTGTAAAAAAAAATCTGTAATTTAACAGAATTTTCACTGTTTATTTTACAGATTTTTCCTGTATTTTTAAGATACAGGAAAATATCAATGAAATGACAAAAATAGACTGTGATTTTACATGTCAAATGGAAAATAAGATAGAAAAACTGTAACTATGAATAACCAAAAAATTTCCATTTTTTAAAAGAAATTTTTTTGTTTTTCACAGAAAAATAGTTAAAATTTGCAAATGTGTCATAATTTCACAAATATTTCTCTTCAGTTCACAAGATTAAACTGTTAATTTAAAGTTTAATACTGTAAAAATAATAATAATAATAATAATAATAATAATAATATGAAATAAAATTACTGACAAATAACCATAAAAGAAGTATTTGTTCTTTAATCTTACGAGACTTGTTTGTTAATTGACAAATATCTTGTGTAATTACAGGAGGTTTCACAACAAAAATGTTGAATAAATGTATTTTTGTGAATGTATAACATGTATAAGCACTGATAAACTGTCCAAGTACAGTTTTTCTCAGTGGATTGGACAACTGAGTCTCACTGATAAGTATATATATATATATATATATATATATATATATGTATATATATATATATATATATAGGTAATTTGATTGTTTTAATACATGTAAATATTCTTTATTAAACATTAAAACGTCAAAAAAAAAAAAAATTTCATGTAAAGTTAGGGCAAAAAACTGTATTTTAATTATGGAAAATTACTGTATTTTTATGAGATGGTTATTTTTCGTTATTTAACAGTATTTTTTTGGCACCCCTGCTGCTGGAATAATACTGTTTTTTTATGGGGGTTTTTTCCAGTGCATCGTGAGATGCCACACACTTGTTTTTAACATATCGGATCAGAGATGTTGTATCTTATCGGCCTGAAAACTAAGATTCCAACCCTAGTACATAGTAATAGACAAGTTCAGCCATTTTCACCCATGAAATGCATTTTTTAAATATATTGTTTTTACATTTTTCTGTACATGACCACCAGCATTAATATGTTTGATCACAGTTGGTCATATGATGCCACTCCAACAATGTGTTTTAGTGTTTCGACCTGAACAAGGCCTTATTGATGCTGTTCCACTGAAGCTTCAGCTCATGGGACTGACTTCAGCAGTCAGCGGTGGAAACTCATCAGCTTTAGATTCTGTGGATGTTTGTCAGCATCACAGTCAGAAGAATGTCTTGGTTCCAGTAAAGACACTCCGGTGGTCTGCAGTGTGAAAATACTCACTTGACTGTGTTTGTCTGTTGTGATACTTGAGAAACGGTTGTTAACCCTTTCATGCATACTGGTCACTCCAGTGGACAGTTCTTCTCCAGCTCTTCTCTTATATATTCATGGATTTTGTAGTTTTAGTTCCATATCAGCCAACACAGTGGACACTTATGCACCGTCTCATACACTGACATTTATACTGTTACTGTAACTTTGCTGTTCTTCACAAACTTGATCTGCACTAACATGTTTGAGTGTTCATTGCTTGGTATTGTTATTAGTCTGCAGTTAAAGGTAGTGTAGGAGATCCTGGAAAAATGGTTCCAGCAAGCTGTAGTTTGAAAATACACAATTCAAAAGTCCAAACCCCAACGCCTCCAGAGTACCGGACTGTACTCACAGAGGGGGGAGGGACAAACGGTAGTTGAGTTTGATAGACATATCACCATTTAATCATTTCGATGGGCCTGTTAGAATGATTGGATGGTGTTTTTTCAGTCCTGTCCACTCCACAGGTGACTACATTTTTTTTTATTTTTTTGTTAGAGCATTTAATTAATTGGTTGCAGTTGGAATGTGAAGGGGATTTTAAGCAATATAGTAAAAAAAAAAAATGCTCCAGGAAAACATCTCCTACCTTACCTTTAGCAGTTTTTTTTTAAACAAAATAGATTTTTTTTCTTGCATATTGTCTTTATTAAAGTGTGTTAAAATGTGAGAAAACATCATATTAGCTGCATTAAAAATGTTGTTATTTCATAGTTTTCATACAGTATATTAGTAAATATGTTTCTTTGCTTCAAAACTTCAATGTATGGTGTCCAGCTGAGTGGACATTTTTGCAACTCCCTGAAAAATAGGTTCATACAAAAAAAAATTAATCACTTGTTTTTTTTAATGCCTAGAGGAATAAAAACACTCAGGAAAAAAAATCTTGATTAAGGCTCTCATAATTCATGCATGAAAGGGTTAATACAGAGTTCAGCTGATTGTTACCCGTAGAGTTTTAAATGTGGATGATCACAGTATTATTCCACACATTAAACAAACGCTCACTTTCTTCACTTGCAAATTCTGTTTTTAATCAACTAACATCATATGTTTAATTTATTACGTAATTCACAGGTGTCAAACATGCGGCCTGGGGGCCAAATCTGGCCCGCCAAAGGATCTAATCTGGCCCGTAGGATGGATTTGTGAAATACAAAAATTACACTGAAGATACAAACAATGGAGGATATCAAAATCATTGTAATTCAGATTCCACATACAGACCAATTAGATCTCAAGTAGGTCAGACCAGTAAAATACTGTCATATTAAACCTATAAATATTGAAAACAACACATTTTCTCTTTGTTTTAGTGTAAAAAAGTAAAATTACATGAAAATGTTTACATTAAAAAAACTGTTATTTTACAAAAAATGTAAATAACCTGAAATGTCTTAAGATAAGTGAATGCAGTTGTACTAATATTCTGCCTGTTGTTTTTCTTAAGACGTTTCCAGTTGTTCATGTTATTCTGATTTTTGTAGATGTTAACATTAGCATAACTTAATTTAACTTTTTTCACTGTTATTATTTGACTGGTCCGGCCCACTGCAGATCAAATTGGGCTGAATGTGGAACTGAACTAACATGAGTTTGACAGCCCCGGCATAATTCAGTGCTTCAGATTTGATCCACTGACTGTCCAGACTGATCCCATCACATGGTGTTGTATGTCCACCAGGTCTTATGGTGTTTGGTGTACTAGACAGTCGCATTTGGTCCTTTTGTGTCTCATTCAACACCATTTGAATGTTTGGGTTAGGGATGTGAATTTACACCGAGACCTAACCCCTAACCCTAACCCAGTGGTTTTCAACCTTGGGGTCCCGACCCCATGTGGGGTTGCCTGGAATGTCTAGTAATTGATAAAAAAATAAAACTTTACTAATATAAATCTGTGTTGAGTTGACAGAGCCAATCCCAATCCATACCAGACAAACTGAGTGTGAAACTGCAGCACTGTGGTTCTGTTCATCTGTCAAATGTTCATTGTGGTCAGTTTCAGATGCTGCAGCTCTTTCATAATTCATAGTTCCAGTTCTTGTTTCTTCAGTATGAATTGTCCTCCTTGTAAATCACAGCTGGACTGACTGGACAGTACATACCCTGACCAAGGAAAATCCAATTACTGCCTCCGTCCACAATAATAGACATTATATAGACTAATCTACACTGTAAAAAAAAAAAAAAAAACCTGTAAAAAAAACTGTATATATGTGTATATATAATTTTCAATGAGACTCAGTTGTCCAATCCACTGATAAAAACTGTATTTGGACAGTTTATCAGTGCTTATACATGTTATACATTCACAAAAATACATTTATTCAACATTTGTGTTGTGAAACCTCCTGTAATTACACAAGATATTTGTCAATTAACAAACAAGTCTGGTTCAACTGACAGAACTAATACTTATGGTTATCCATCCATCCATCCATTCTCTTCCGCTTATCCGGGGCCGGGTCGCGGGGATAACAGTCTAAGCAGGGATGCCCAGACTTCCCTCTCCCCAGACTCCTCCTCCAGCTCTTCCGGGGGGATCCCGAGGCGTTCCCAGGCCAGCCCACAGACATAGTCTCTCCAACGTGTCCTGGGTCTTCCCCGAGGTCTCCTCCTGGTGGGACATGCCTGGAACACCTCCCCAGGGAGGCGTCCAGGAGGCATCCGAAACAGATGCCTGAGCCACCTCAGCTGGCCCCTCTCGACGCGGAGGAGCAGCGGCTCTACTCCGAGCTCCTCCCTGGTGACTGAGCTCCTCACCCTATCCCTAAGGGTGCGCCCAGCCACCCGACGGAGGAAACTCATTTCGACCGCTTGTATCCGGGATCTGGTCCTTTCGGTCCTGACCCAAAGCTCATGACCATAGGTGAGGGTAGGAACGTAGATTGACCGGTAAATCGAGAGCTTCGCCTCTCGGCTCAGCTCCTTCTTTACCACAACCGACCGGTACAGCGACTGCATCACTGCAGACGCTGCACCGATCCGTCTGTCAATCTCACGCTCCATCCTTCCCTCACTCGTGAACAAGACCCCAGATACTTAAACTCCTCCACTTGGGGCAAAGACTCCCCACCGACCCGGAGAGGGCAAACCACCTTTTTCCGGTCGAGAACCATGGCCTCGGATTTGGAGGTGCTGATCCTCATCCCGCTCGCTTCACACTCAGCTGCAAACCGCCCCAGTGCACGCTGAAGGTCCAGGTTCGATGAGGCCAACAGGACAACATCATCTGCAAAAAGCAGAGATGAAATCCTTTGGTCCCCAAACCGGACCCCCTCCGGCCCTTGGCTGTGCCTAGAAATTCTGTCCATAAAAATTATGAACAGAACCGGTGACAAAGGGCAGCCCTGCCAGAGACCAACATGCACCTGGAACAGGTCTGACTTACTGCCGGCAATGCGAACCAGGCTCCTGCTTCGGTCATACAAGGACCGGACTGCCCTTAGCAAAGGGCCCTGGACCACATACTCCCGAAGCACCTCCCACAAGATACCACGAGGGACACGGTCGAACGCCTTCTCCAGATCCACAAAACACATGTGGACTGGTTGGGCGAACTCCCATGAACCCTCGAGCACCCGATGGAGAGTATAGAGCTGGTCCAGCGTTCCACGACCAGGACGAAAACCGCCTTGTTCCTCCTGGATCCGAGGTTCGACTATCGGTCGGATCCTCCTCTCCAGTACCCTGGAATAGACTTTCCCCGGGAGGCTGAGGAGTGTGATCCCCCTATAGTTGGAGCACATCCTCCGGTCCCCTTTCTTAAAAAGGGGAACCACCACCCCGGTCTGCCAATCCAGAGGTACTGTCCCCGACCGCCACGCGATGTTACAGAGACGTGTCAACCAAGACAGTCCCTGCACATCCAGAGACTTAAGGTACTCAGGGCGAATCTCATCCACCCCTGGTGCCCTGCCACCGAGGAGCTTGCCAACCACCTCGGTGACTTCAGCTTGGGTGATGGACGAGTCCACCTCTGAGACCTCAGCCTCTGCTTCTTCTATGGAAGACATGGCAGTGGGATTGAGGAGATCCTCGAAGTATTCCTTCCACTGTCCGACAACATCCCCAGTTGAGGTCAGCAGCTCCCCACTTCCACTGTAAACAGTGTTGGTGGCGCACTGCTTTCCCCTCCTGAGGCGCCGGATGGTTTGCCAGAATTTCCTCGAGGCCGACCGATAGTCCTCCTCCATGGCCTCCCCAAACTCCACCCAGACCCGAGTTTTTGCCTCCACAACCGCCTGGGCTGCAGCACGCTTGGTCTTCCGGTACCCATCAGCTGCCTCGGGAGTCCCACGGGCCAACAAGGCCCGATAAGACTCCTTCTTCAGCTTGACGGCATCCCTTACTTCCGGGGTCCACCACCGGGTTCGGGGATTGCCGCCACGACAGGCACCAGAGACCTTGCGACCACAGCTCCGAGCAGCCGCTTCGACAATGGAGGTGGAGAACATGGTCCACTCGGACTCAATGTCCCCAGCCTCCCCCGGGATCTGGGAGAAGCTCTCCCGGAGGTGGGAGTTGAAGACCACACTGACATCGGGTTCTGCCAGACGTTCCCAACAGACCCTCACAACACGTTTGGGCCTGCCGAGTCGGTCCGGCTTCCTCCTTTGCCAGCGGATCCAACTCACCACCAGGTGGTGATCGGTTGACAGCTCTGCCCCTCTCTTCACCCGAGTGTCCAAAACACGTGGCCGGAGGTCTGATGATACGACAATGAAGTCGATCATCGACCTCCAGCCTAGGGTGTCCTGGTGCCAAGTGCACTTATGGACATCCCTGTGTTGGAACATGGTGTTTGTTATGGACAAACTGTGACTAGCACAGAAGTCCAGTAACAGAACACCACTCGGGTTCAAATCAGGGAGGCCGTTCCTCCCCATCACCCCCCTCCAGGTCTCACTGTCGTTGCCCACGTGGGCATTGAAGTCGCCCAGGAGAACAATGGAGTCCCCAGTCGGAGCACCATCCAGCACCCCTCCCAGAGACTCCAAGAAGGCCGGGTACTCTGCACTGCTGTTCGGCCCGTAGGCCGAAACAACAGTGAGGCACCTGTCCCCGACCCGAAGGCGTAGGGACACGACCCTCTCGTTCACCGGGGTGAACCCCAACACATGGCGGCTGAGCTGAGGGGCTATAAGTAAGCCCACACCAGCCCGCCGCCTCTCACCGCGGGCAACGCCAGAGAAGTGGAGAGTCCAGCCCCTTTCGAGGGGTTGGGTTCCAGAGCCCAAGCTATGTGTGGAGGTGAGCCCGACTATACCTAGACGGTATCTCTCAACCTCCCTCACAAGCTCTGGCTCCTTCCCCCCCAGCGAAGTGACATTCCATGTCCCAAGAGCTAGACTCCGTGTCCGGGGATCAGGTTGTCGGGCTCCCTGCCTTCGACTGTCACCCAATCCACACTGCACCCGGTTATGGTAATTAACTTATGGTTAATTGTCAGTAATTTTATCTTGTTTTATTTTTTTGTTTTTACAGTATTAACTTTAAATTAACAGTTTAATCTCATAAATAGAAAAGAAATATTTGTGAAATTATGATACATTTGCAAATGTATTTTAACTGTATTTTTCTGTGAAAAAAGAAAAAAAAATATTTTAAGAAATGGAAATTTTATGGTTATTAGTTAGTTTTTTCATGTTATTTTACATTTGACATGTAAAATCACAGCCTGTTTTTGTCATTTCCTTTATATTTTCCTGTATCTTAAATACACAGGAAAAATCTGTAAAACAAACAGTGAAAATTCTGTTAAATTGCAGATTTTTTTTACACTCTTCTTCAAGTCTAACTTTTTTACATCTATCTATCTATCTATCTATCTATCTATCTATCTATCTATCTATCTATCTATCTATCTATCTATCTATCTATCTATCTATCTATCTATCTATCTATCTATCTATCTATCGGTGTGAACATACATGTGGAATCCTTATCATGCGTACAGAAAACACGTTAGTTATTTATGTGAGTCATATCACATTAGACTGCTGTTCCTGTCCAATGGACCACACCCACAAGGGGCGGGACTATGCTTCTAGTCTGAGTCCAGCATGAACAAAACCTCTACCCATTGGTCGCTGGGATAGACTCCACCTCCAGAACCCTTCGAAGATGAATGAATGTGTGCATTTACAGCATCGCATCACTTTATATAGACTGTATATAGAACATATGGAATAAATAATTATATTAAATAATAAAATAAGTTTATCTATAATGGATATTTGTGTCATAAAAACAGTACTACTGCTGGATTTAAGATCTATTTACTGTAAATCCACCTGAAACCCTAACTGTTGCATCATGCCTTTTACAATCCAGACAATATTTTAACAGAAAAAAGCCACAACTTTTACTTTGCTGGGTCTCAGAAGGATAAGGGAATACAACTGCAAAAATTACTGTGAACAACAGAATTTTATTTCAGTTAATGGATATTCCATATTTCCAAACAAGAGTAGACAGAAAAAAAAAAAACAAAGTTGTCATAAAAATGTCTCTGTGTATTCATTTATCAACAGACAGCTCTTCATAGTCTGACGTGGCTTTTCCAACACCAATACTCCACTGATACCACAGCGCCACGTCGGAAATGTGAGACAAAACAAACTTCCACCAAAGGGAAGGAAAAAAAAAATAGGTCCTAAGCTAAGTCACAGTCAGAAGTCCAATGGTAAGAAGATAGACTGAGGTTTTCAGAGGTTAGTGATACATTTCTCTACAGTATCGGTACAATAAGCTCAAATGACATGAGTCGAGGGGGTTTTCCCTACTTCACAAAATCATCAGCCAGTGGAAGTAAACTCGCATCGTGACAAACAACAGCAGATAACAGGAGCAGGACGGTGTGTTCGAGGGGTTTGACTTTAACGAGGGCTGTAAGAAATATGGGTTCTGCAATAGATCGCGATATTTCATTTCACAATACTGTATCAATATTAAAAAGTACTATATCGATATTTTTAGGTATTTATTCAAATGCAGATATTGTGGAGGTTCAGTTTTCTTTTTTTGTTCTTTTTTTGTTTATATTTTATTTATTATTTATTATCATTTAACACTGTTTTATTAAATAATGTTAGATCCTTTGTTGGGATTGAACTAAAATCCTGTTCTGATGTTAGTTCTGAACTAATAGAATCTGAACATTTGAGCAGGATCTGAAACTGGAATGTCTGTAAAACAGAATTTAACCCTTTCATGCAGGAATTATGTGAACCTTAATCAAGATGTTTTTCCAGATTAGTTTTTATTCCTCTTTAGACATAAGAAAAAAAACAATGCAATTGAAGTTTTTTTTTTTTAATCTATTTTTCATGGAGTTACATAAATGTCTGTGTTTAATTTTTTGAAGCAAAGAAACGTATTTACTGACATACTGTGTGAAAACTATGAAATAAAAACATTTTTAATGCTGCTAATGTGATGTTTTCTCACATTTAACATGCTCTAATACTAGTTATTACTCACTTCATGGAGATAGTATGCAAAAAAAAACCAAAAAACTTTTTGTTAAAAAAAAACCAAAAAAACTGTTAATTACCGTTTAATAACAATTAGAATTGTTTTTTTGTTTGTTTGTTTTTTACACTCAAACATGTTACGGCTGATCAGGTTTATCTAGAACAACAAAGTTACAGTAATGGTATGATTGTAGTGTATTATGGGATGGTGCATAAGCATCCACTGTTTTGGCTGATATGGAACTAAAACAACAAAATCCATGAATATACAAGAGAACAGCTGGAGAACAGCTGTCCATTGTAGGGACCACTATGCATGAAAGGGTTAAGTTTGAACACAGCAACATTTTGTGATATAACATTAGATCCTGTTCTGATCAAATAAAAATGTTTTTAGTATTTGTGCAGATTTTTGGTGTAATTCCATTCTTCAAGGAAATAATCATTTTAAGAAAAGAAACAAAAAAAATTGCCTTTTTTTTAAATCAGTATCGTCATATATCGTATCGTGATCCTAGTACTGTGATTTGTATGGTATTGCCAGATTCTTGCCAATACACAACCCTAACTTTAACAGTGTCCTTCCGCCCACAGATGCACTATTTGAATGCGTGTCCTTGTGCGAGTTTACTTCCTCTCCTGATAAAGACAGTATGAAGACATAATACCTGTTATAACAGGTAACGAGAGATTATGGCACAGTCATAAGTTAAATGCTCAGTGACAAAATCTTTGTTCTAAGGCAAGTACAGCCCTCCCAACCCTAAACCCTAATCCCTCTGTTTAGAGGTCCAATAATAATAATACAATACTGACAGTGTGTGGTGTCACTGTTTAAGCCAACTTCAAATGGGCCTTTAGGTCCAAAGGCCCATCAATCGTACGGCAGATTTTAGAACAGGGGTGTCAAACTCATGTTCTTTCAGGTTCCACATTCAGCCCGATTTGATTTCCAGTGGGCCGGACCAGTAAAATAATAACATCACGATGGCCAAAAAACAAAACCTATCTGCAAATTTTTAGATTTTGAGTTTTCACATTAAATGGTGAGAACAAGGATGACTCCACATTTTCAGTCTATCTGCAAGATAATCCCACCCTTTCTTATGACATGACGGTCACCTGACAACAACAACAAAGACCATACTATAATAAAACTAAACGGTTTTTTTTTGTTTGTTTTTTGTTTCCTGAAAAAAGTGATTTTTTCAGATAGGAGGTTTTGTATTCTGGCCACCGATAACCTATAAATAATGACAACTCAAAATTTTTGTCTCTGTTTTAATGCAAAAAAACCCATTAAATTATGAAAATATTTACTTTTATAAACTATCCAAACAAAAAAGATATGAATAACCTGAAAAAATGAAATTTCCTCAGAAAAATCAGTGCGATTTAACAATATTCTGCCTCCACTTCTCATTAGTCCATGTGCATTCTGGATCAGATCTACAGACACTAAACACTGAGGAACAGGAAGAAAAGAGTTCAAACTGTGCTGAATTTTCTTTAGACATTTCAGGTTGTTCATATTTGTTCAGGTTATTCACATTTTATTGTTACAGGATAGTTTGTAAATCTAAATATTTTCATAATTTAATGTTATTTTTTGCACTAAAAGACAAAAATTTGAAGTTGTTAATTCAAGATTTTTTTTGCAAAATTTAAGATTTTTTTGGCTTAATTCAAGATTTTTTTTTTTTACGTAATTGAAGATTTTTTGCTTAATTCAACATTTTTTCCTTAATTCAAGCTTTTTTTTTTTTTTTTTTTTTTTTTTTTTGCTTAATTCAATTCAAGACTGTGGAATTTTTGACTTTGCAAAAACATCCCATGGGCCAGATTAGAACCTTGTGCTGAATTTTCTTTAGACATTTCAGGTTGTTCATATTTGTTCAGGTTATTCATATTTTATTGTTACAGGATAGTTTGTAAATGTAAATATTTTCATAATTTAATGTTATTTTTTGCACTAAAACAAAGACAAAAATTTGAAGTTGTCATTATTTTTAGGCATAATGTAATATTTTTTCACATCAAACTGAGAAGAAAATCTGCAGTCATTCTTTTTTGTGGGTTCTTCTGCTGTTATTATTTGACTATAGATCATATCGGTCTGTATGTGGAACCAACACTAAAATGAGTTCCACAGCCTTGACTGTGGAATTTATACACTTTTTTTGTGAATTCATCCCAGGGGTCGAATTGGAACCTTTGGCGGGGACACATTTGGCCCCCGGGACGCATGTTTGAGACCCCTGGATTAGAAGAAGCATCTACCGGTCCAGTGCTGCGCCAGAACAAAGCATGAACAAGTGAAGAAGTGTAACAGGTTTGAAGTCCTTTACAAGTGCCTAAGCTCTCACACACACACACACACACATACAGTATATATATATATATATATATATATATATATATATATATATATATTTGTGTGTGTGTGTGTGTGTGTGTTCATTTATATTTGTTTACCACCCTGCCTCTCTCCCCCTGAGACCCAAACACAATGTAACCCAGTCCAATTGTGAACGTATACATCTGCATCACCACCACTACCTTTATTCAGAACAATATAGATTTTTTTTTTTTTTTTTCAGCTTTGCCACAAGCTGCTAATAAGTGTAAATTCTCCCCTTTTGGCAAAATGGGATGGTGTTGTTCCAATATTGGCATGTCTATCTGTCTGTTTTTGCCCGTGGGAGATTCTCAAGGGATATGTCTATTACCTGGAGGACGAGGGTCACATGCCCGACAGACGCAAAAAAGACGAGGAACACTGGCACACGCTATGGAGATTAATTTGACAGTTTGTCTTTGAATCCTATTATGCAGATTTGTACATTTTCACCATTTCTTTAATTTTATTCAATGAATACTTGTTTTCCAATCATACCTTTTTCTAATCAGCTGTGGGCCGAGCTTGAATATTAAGCAATAACATATACTGTAAACTACAGCTGACCCATAAACAGTGTTTTCATCGTTGGTGTGTTAAGGACATCCACATATCATAATATTTTATGATAACACTTTATAATAAGTCCACACTACGAAGCATTAGTTAAGCATTAGCAAATACTGAATTCATCATTTATAAAGCGTATTTCTGACATGAATACTCATTGATATATGGTTTATAAACACAGCTATAGTGGTTTTACTCATTAATAAGCTCATCTACATTGTGCTTAATGATTGTATTTTCATACTTTTATAAATTATGGATTCAGCATTTAAACATTTAGTATTGCATCACTTACAAACCAGTTCTGATGTGCATTTATGCTCACACATACACTATTCAGACATGTACTAATGGTTAGTGAATATGTTAGTGTGTATTTTATACTAACACACATTTCTTCTCCAATAGATGTCCTATAAACAGTTCTTAACACATGAATTCATTATTTCAGGTAGTTCTAAAGCACTTACTACTCATTAATTCAGTCTATGGTGTGAGCTCATCTAAAGTGTGCACTATCTGTGACATCTAAAGCATTTACAAATGAGATTTGAAGACTGGAAATGCCTAAAGACTCACAAAAGTCTGAGTTATTGTAACAAAGGAAAGACGCAGCACATGGGATTATTAAAACAAACTGTATGATTGAATGATGAATGATTATGAATGATTAGTAAAACCATTATAACTGTGCTTATAAACCATATATTAATGAGTATTCATGTCAGAAATATGCTTTATAAATAATGAATTCAGTATTTATTAATGCTCCATAGCGTGTGCTTGTTATAAAGTGTTACCCATTTTATTTACACACAATGTGTATTTAAACATTTGGCCAATCATATGAAGCCATATGTGTACGTCAGTTTATTTGGGGTCAGTTTGGTCCAACTGTGAAGTTCATTTATCTGAAGTCATATCATCATCACAATGTTGAACAATGGTATTGCATGTTTTTCACACATTGTGCTAGCCTATATAAACTGAAAAAGCAACCTGAGTACACAGGACTATACTTTGTGATACTGTGTTGATTGCACAAACACTACTTGTGCTAATTGGACATCACAGGGTTACTTCTGATTGGATAATAGAAGCTGAAGTTTATGTAACATTTGTTATTTTTCTTCACATTGTATGCATAAGCTTGTGTGGTCTATACACTTTTGCTGTGTTTCCACTACATGGAACCGGCTCGACTCGACTCTGGTACCAGGTCCTGTTCCTGGACACTGTTTCCATTACAGGATACTACCCACTTTACAGTACCTGGACGTCATAGTGATGCGGCGCGTTACTTCTGTGTCGTCTGCTCAGAGTTGCTGATAAACTCGTTTGTTGCGTGTTGTCTCGTCAAACTCCTGCTGAATTTTTACGTCTGAACCTCCTCGACAAACCATGGTGTAGTTTTACAGGCTGCCATCGTGTGGATTAACTTACCGCTATATTTACTATCAACTTCCGCATCTGTTTTTTGTAAAACAGGGGGTCACAGAGATGGCTCTGACCAATCAGTGGTCTGCAGTGTTTACACGTCACCTTTTAGTATCTGGTCCCCAGTCCTGGAACCTCGGCGGAGGTGATACCAAAAAACTAGTACCAGGTACCAGATTCCAGGTCCTTTTTCATAATGGAAACGCAAAAAGGCCGACTTGACTCGGCTCGACTCGACTCTGGTACCAGGTCCTATTCCTGGAGACCGTTTCCATTACAGGATACTACCCACTTTACAGTACCTGGTCGTCATAGCGATGTGGCGTGTTCTTTCCGTGTCATCTGCTCAGAGTTGCTGATAAACTTGTTGGTTGCGTGTCGTCTCATCAAACTTATGCTGAATTTTTACGTCTGAACCTCCTCGACAAACCATGGTGTAGTTTTACAGGCTGCCATCGTGTGGATTCACCTACCGACATATCTACTGTCAACTTCTGCATCTGTTTTTTGTAAAAGGGCGGGTCACAGAGACGACTCTGACCAATCAGTGGTCTGCAGTGTTTACACATCATGTTTTAGTTTCTGGTCCCCAGTCCTGGAACCTCAGCGGAGGTGATACCAAAAAACTAGTACCGGGTACCAGATTCCAGGTCCTTTTTCATAATGGAAACATAAAAAGGCCGAGTCGAGTCGAGCCGATACCACGTAGTGGAAACGCGGCATATGACAGTCTTCCTAAAATTAGTTCTAAGAAATTACAATATATCATTGTGCTTATCGTATTCCAATATATACTACAGTATTCTGAACTGCCGGATTTTTTCATGACACATTTTGTGAAGCCAGATTATCGTCAGTACACAGAAGTTCCAGTCTCACTGAACATACAGTCCAGTGGGCCTGGAACTCTGTCCGTCTGTCATGAGATCATCACCCAGCAGGACATAGTGGTCCCTTGAGACTCTCCGGTCTACCCACCCTTTGAACCTGAGCTTTTTCCCCACCGAACACTAAAATTGCTATAGATGCCTATGGATCAATGATATACTGTACATATCGACACAATCATGTGTTTTCTCTCCATATAAACAGTGCTAATACAAACACACACAATAAAACATGTCTTCTATAAAAGTCCAAAACATTTTGGCGTTTGTCTTTTTTAATGGCTTCTGGTATTTCTTCTCTGAAATTGTTAAATGTCACAGCGGGCCATGTGCTCTTGTTGGTAAGAGTTCCGGTAGCAAAGCCGTCGCTGAGTATTGGCCACGCTGAGGCGTTTGACCGCAGCCTCTGGAAATGCAGGCATAGCACCAATGAGGAAGCAAACACTTAGTCTTTTTGTTGCCTCTGTTTTGGGTTTGAGAATGACATCTGAAGTGAGTCCAACAGACCTGCTGGTGAACTGCGCCGTAACCCGTTCTACCAACCTGCCCATCTCGTGCCATGTCTCAAAGGTAGACTACACCGGCTGACGAGGGATCGCAACGGACGACCGAGTCTGTGCACGGAGCGCCATGAATGATCGGCTGGTTTGTGTGATCGGGATGTGATGTCAGTGTGTATTTGGAGAGGAATGATGACGGAGAGGTGAGGTCTGGATGGATGGATAGAATTAATGGATGGATGGATGGATGGATGATGGAATTAATGTGTGTATGTATATATGTATGTATGTATGTTTGTATGGATGGATGGAATTAATGGATGGATGGATGGATGGATGGATGTTTGTATGTATGTATGGATAGATGGATGGATGGATTGTCAGATGACGGTTCAGCCGGAGCCTCTGCTGCTCTTCAGGGCCCGTTCTCGTTGTAGTGCAGGGACAGCGGTCGGTCTCGCTGCACCGTGGGCATGTAGGGCCAGTTGTAGCTGGAGCCCGACAGTAGCATGTCACGTAGTAGCGTCTCGATGGGTGTTTTTCCGACCAGCCGCACAAAAAACAACTGCTCGATGACCGGAGAGGAGACGATGCGAAGCGAGGGGAGGCGTAGGAGGAGGCGTCCGAAGCGGTTGGGTTGGCTGGGGTACTGGTTCCGTACGTACTCCTCCAGGGCACACTGGGACTTCTCCTGGATGCTTTCCACATGGGCCACGTCTGACAAGCCCATCGCATCTAGAAGGAAGAGAAGGACCAACCATTAACCAACGAATCCAATCAAACCATCTGAACAACATAAGAAGCAAGGTTATTATCGCACTTGTAATTGCACTTGTTTTTCTTCAGGCAATTCAAGTTGTTCATGTTATTCAGATTTTTAAGGAAACTTTGTTGATGTAAACCTGATCATAATAAAATTTTCCTTTTTTCACTGATATTATTTTACTGGTCCGGCCCACTGCAGATCAAACTGGGCTGAATGTGGAACTGAACTAACATGAATCTGACAGCCCTGTCTTAGTACTTCTGCCAGAGTGAACATGAATCAGGTCTTAAATTGTATTCATAGTAGCTTTTTTAAAAGTATTTACAAGTCTTCAGTTAAACTTGTGGAAACCAATCAAACAGCATCTTCTTCCTGTATGTGTTGGTTCTAAATCTTCTTAAATCTCCTGTTGTCTTTTTCATCCTTTGTACCTTCCATCTTCATACCAAGGCTGTAATAGTTTTGGATGTTTCATTATAGTTTAGTTTTATTTAGTTTGGACTTTTTTTTTCTCTAATTCAGTTCATTTTAATTTGTTTTTAGAGCAGGTTTGCTAGTTTTTATTAGTTTTCATTTTTTCAAAATATTTAGTTTTAGTTCAGTGGTCTCTTTTCTCTTCTTCTCTGTCGTCGTATTCAAATAAATCCCAGACAGGACTCTGCTGCTTTCTCCCAACTTTAGTCTCCATGTTTCCAGGTAGAGTGGGGACCAGAAGACGACTGGAAAACCACAAGTGAACACAAGTGACGGACCAAAAAGTGTCGAATGGTGCCACTAGCTAAAATTGCTTGAGCGAAATAAATTGATTTCACATCAATCCAACATTGACAAAGATGAAAACGAAGGGAATTTTATCCATCATTTTTATCCGTTTTAGTTAGTTTTGTAAACACACAATACAGTTTCAGTTAGTTATCATTTTTTTTCTTTTAATGATAGTTTTTGTTTATTTCAGTTAACAAAAATGTTTTTTCAATTTTAGCTTTCGTCATTTTGTTAGTTTTCGTTAACGATAATAACCTTGATCTGTACTCATTATAAGCTTTCCATGTGTGTGTTCAGGCTGCATCAAATACCACGCACTGACGGTTAGGGTTACATGAACAGAGAGTTCTGTGTAAATTCACATGCAATCAAATGGTGTTGAATAACATGTGAAAGGATGAAAATGCATACATGTAACACCCAAATGCCATCAGAACTGGTGTGATATACAACGCAGTTTCCTCAGATCACTCACTGTTTGTGTGCTCCATTTTTATCGTTAACATCTTTAAATAAACTGTCCAAGGTTCACTGATCAGACTTCACTAGGGACGGACACTGAAATCGGTACTTTCATTGGTACTGACTGAATTCCGTCGGTACTACCGAGTATTGATTCACTTAAAGTCAAACGGTTCCACATTTTGGTACTTGAATGCATCCTTGCGTTGCGAGTGTCAGGCAAACAGTGGAGGAGTGTCTGCCTGACGTGACGACGGCATCGGACGCACAAGAGCGTGATGACGTCAGTGGAGGTTTGAAGATAACAGTAGGCATGGGGGATAGAGAGCACTGGAGGCAAGGTTATTATCATTAACGAAAACTAACGAAATGACGAAAACTAGAATTGTAAAAATATTTTCATTAACTGAAATAAATAAAAATTATAATTAAAAGAAAAAACGATAACTGAAACTGTATTGTGTGCTTATAAAACAAACTAAAACGTATAAAATTATGGGTAAAATTCCCTTCGTTTTCGTCTGTCAATGTTGGATTGATCCGAAATTGATTTATTTCGCTCTAGCAATTTTAGCTAGCAGCACCATATGATATTTAACAATCCGTCACTTGTGTTCACTTGTTGTGGTTTCCAGTCGTCTTCTGGTCCCCACTCTACCTGGAAACATGGAGACTAAAGTTGGGAGAAAGCAGCAGAGTCCTGTCTGGGATTTATTTGAATACGACGACAGAGAAGAAGAGAAAAGAGACGACTAAACTAAAACTAATACTAAAACTAAACTAAAACTAAGCATTTAGAAAAAAATGAAAACTAATAAAAAAATAGCAAACCACTCTAAAAATGAATTAAAACTAACTGAATTAAAGAAAAAAAAAACTAAATAAAATTAAACTAGAATGAAAAATCCAAAACTTTTACACCCTTGGTAGATAACATGCCAGTTAACACCACTTAAAAGTGGAGTCCATATTTACGCGATTTCATGATATCACGTTGCAAACAGTAAAGAGTAAGAACAATATATTTGTTAAATTCCTATAGTCAGTAGATTCCTGCTGAAACTTGAGGCTGTCATTGCACAGATCCATATCTGCTTCACCCCTGCTGTCGGTGTTCACAGCCGCCCCCCCCCCCCCCTCAGCTCGAGGTCATGTTCCGCCTTCCACCTCCTCACACACCTCCCTCCCCTCTCTCTCCCACCAGTCCTCGCCTCGACAACGAGTCTCACAGAACCGGAGAGTGTGTAACACTGTTTGCGATTCTTTTCACACCCAGTGTGTGGAGGCGGCGTGCACCGGGGATTTAGCGAAGGAGGTCAGAGATGTGTGAACCTAAAACAAAGACGCATTTTTACTGGACTCTGACACACACTGTACATGCGGGGGGGAGTGTGGTTCTGCCCCCTGAGTGAACCCTCATTTGGACAGAAGGTTTTCGATGAGGGTAATTTCTTCTCAAGCGTGTTCTTTTGGTCTAAAAGCGCTGGGCCGTAGGTCTGAACCTGTCACCTTGCATCGTAGGTCTCCTTTGTCATCTCACACTTTGATCTGTTGGCTGTGGAAACCCTGCTGGGCCTCAGTTACGCACAACAAAAAAAATTAATTTCCCTCATATTTTAATGGACCGTGTCACCCCCTCCCTCTCCCTCGCGGCCAATATTCGTATCATTCTGGCTGAATAATTGCTCCCACTTTAGCTGAATGTTTCCCGCTGGACGAGCTTCTTTTTTTTTTTTTTTTTGTCAAGGCCGCCATTTTTTTGCGTTGTGCGTGACAAGGGCAGTCACTGGCGGGTTAGGATTAGCAAATCTGTCTGCGCGACTGGAACCACTTCGCGTGCCGATGCGACAGCTCTGCGGGCGCCCTTTCCACGCCAAGCGCTGTGTTCTTTTGTCTCAACCTTGGGCATTCTCCGGGTCAGTGGGGGTGAAGGATCAGGGTGGCAGCGCTGAGATGCCCCTGCTCTGATGCGGCTTGATGGGACTGGGCTTCGGGGTGGGAGGGGTTTCGGAGGGAGGATGTGAGAGCCGATTGGTGTTTGTCCGAGCTTGTTAGCTCATCCTACCGGGTCTGCACGAGTCAGGTTTCTTAACGTGTCTGTTGCGCGTGTGCATGTCGGCCTCCATCACATCCAAAGTCGACACGACGCCGGCGTGTGTGACTCGGTGCGTCTTGAGAATTTTTGCCAGACTTTGAGATGTGAGTTCCATCTGCCCTCGGAGTGGGACGTCACGTGGGCTGCTCAGGGCTACAGGGGTTATGTAGGTCATGGTCGTGGCTGTGGCAAAACCCTCTGTCTCACTGAAACCCACCATACATAATTCAAGTCCTCTGGTGGGGGCAGGGGTCCCGAGGTCTGGGCACGGCTCGAGGCTGGGTTTTGGGAGAGGTAGGAGGAGGGGGCATGGGGATGGGGGGGGACCGGTTTCAATAATAGATGGAATCATGAAGGAGAGACGCCTGATGAAAGGAAAAGCAAGGAGAGGTGGATCCACAGCCAACCACGGAAAGTGGGCGGAGCTTGGCACAGTCGTTTAGGGCTGATCTGACGAGCAGCACAAAGCAAGGTTATTACCGTTAACGAAAACCAAGGAAATGACGAAAACTAAAATTGAAAAAACATTTTCGTTAACTGAAATAAATAAAAACTGTAAGTAAAAGAAAAAAACGACAACTAACTGAAACTGTATTGTGTGTTTATAAAACTAACTGAAACGGATAAAAATTATGGATAAAATTCCCTTTGTTTTCGTCTTTGTTGGTGTCGGATTGATACAAAAGCGATTTATTTCACTCGAGCACTTTTATCTAGTGGCACCATATGATATTTAAGGGTCCGTCACTTGTGTTCACTTGTGGTTTCCAGTCGTCTTCTGGTCCCCACTCTACCTGGAAACATGGAGACTAAAGCAGCAGAGTCCTGTCTGGGATTTATTTGAATACGACGACAGAGAAGAAGAGAAAAGAGACGACTAAACTAAAATTAATACTAAAACAAAACTAAAACTAAGCATGTAGATAAAAATGAAAACTAATAAAAAACTAGGAAACCTGCTCTCAAAACAAATGAAAACTAACTGAATTAGAGAAAAAAAAGTCCAAACTAAATGAAACTAAACTATAATGAAAAATCCAAAACTATTAGAACCTTGGTAGATAACATGTCAGTTAACACCAATTAAAAGTGGAGTCCATATTTATGCGATTTCATGATATCACGTTCAGGGCTGATCTGACGAGCAGTACAAACCAAGGTTTTTACCATTAACGAAAATGAAGGAAAAACAAAACTAAAACAAAAACTAAAACTGAAAAAAACATTTTCACAACACAGTTTCAGTTAGTTATTTTTTTTTAGCTTACCGGCCGACAGGCTGTAAGCTATTGTCATCATGCGGCGTCCGGCGGTGGCGTCCGGTGGCGGCGTCTGTCGTCCGTTACAAAAGTTTCAGTCATCTTCTTCTCCAAAACTACAATTCAGATTGACTTCAAACTTGGTATACAGCTTCTGTATGATGATGTCAACACAAGTTAGTGAAATTATTTGGATCCGGATCTGATTCTGGATTTGGTGCAACTTTGAAAAATTTACCCTTCATAACAGATAGGAAGTGGATTGATCCAATAAATCAGTATCAATGATATCAAGTGTGAATTTGAATTTATTACAGATCTGATTGGAATATGGGCAAAACATGGACTATTTCTGTAACAGAATAAATACACAGAATTGGGTGAGAATAAATGGATCTGGATACATTTCCCAAAGCTTTGAATTTGGCTGGTAAGATACAGGGACACTGGTCCGATTTTTCTCTTTTAATTATAGTTTTTATTTATTTCAGTTAACGAAAATGTTTTTACAATTCTAGTTTTCGTCATTTCGTTAGTTTTCGTTAATGATAATAACCTTGCCTCCAGTGCTCTCTATCCCCCATGCCTACTGTTATCTTCAAACCTCCACTGACGTCATCACGCTCTTGTGCGTCCGATGCCGTCGTCACGTCAGGCAGACACTCCTCCACTGTTTGCCTGACACTCGCAACGCAAGGATGCATTCAAGTACCAAAATGTGGAACCGTTTGACTTTAAGTGAATCAATACTCGGTAGTACCGACGGAATTCAGTCAGTACCAATGAAAGTACCGATTTCAGTGTCCGTCCCTAGTGAAGTCTGATCAGTGAACCTTGGACAGTTTATTTAAAGATGTTAACGATAAAAATGGAGCACACAAACAGTGAGTGATCTGAGGAAACTGCGTTGTATATCACACCAGTTCTGATGGCATTTGGGTGTTACATGTACGCATTTTCATCCTTTCACATGTTATTCAACACCATTTGATCGCATGTGAATTTACACAGAACTCTCTGTTCATGTAACCCTAACCGTCAGTGCGTGGTATTTGACGCAGCCTGAACACACATGTGGAAAGCTTATAACACGTACAGATCGAGGTTGTTATCATTAATGAAAACTAACGAAATGACGAAAACTAGAATAGAGAAAACATTTTTGTTAACTGAAATAAATAAAAACTATCATTAAACGAAAAAAACATAACTAACTGAAACTGTATTGTGTGTTTACAAAACTAACTAAAATGTTTAAAAATTATGGATAAAATGCCCTTCGTTTTCGTCTTTGTCAGTGTTGATACAGGACAGAACGTGAATATTTCATCTCAGGTCAGCGGTATAACAGAGGTGTAGAAGTCGGGAGGCCAACGGTGAAAGTATGGAAACTTTCAGTTTCGTTTTCACATAAGTGACGTGTATGGATCACACCCCCACCTACATTATTTACCCCCCCCCCCCCCCCCCAACCTGCTATATGGAATTTCTACATGGTACTGTACATATTGTGAAAAAAGGTAAATGACACGCACATCCAAAATAAGAGGTGTGCAGGATCCCAAAAAATTAAACCATGAAAAAATAAAGGAAGGTCCGCACAACCTGTGAGCTCCCAATTGTGGGTAGAGGGCATTTTGTTGTAAATGTGTTGTTTTTGTGTGCAGGAGTTCAGCGGGGTTGTTGTGTTAGTATTAGTTTTGACTTAATATGTGTATGGCAATGTTTATTGGCCTTTTATTGTTTATTTTTGTATTTTTGTACAGTTGCACCATGAGTGACAGCCACAGGCCGAGCAATGGCTATCCTGTTGTGATTGTTAGTTCCAATGTACAACTTCTTGCTTGTCAAATTAAAAGTGCGATCTGTGTTGTTACTTGACACTGACCTAACTTCCTGCCAAGCTTCCACCTATGCTACAATATGTATGTGTCTGTGCTCAGTCCAGGGTAACCTCATTTATTTCTTTGGAAAGGATGGAAGATAAAATATATGAAAAAACTGAAACTAATGCTAAAACTACACTAAAACTAAGCATTCAGAAAAAATTACAGTTAATAAAAACTATCAAACCTGCTCTAAAACCTAATTAAAACTAACTGAATTAGAGAAAAAAAGTCAAAACTAACTAAACCTAAACTATAATGAAAAATTCAAAACTATTATAACCTTGGTGCAAAGGAAGAAGGGAGGAAACATTTAATAAAATAAAAATTGGACCAGTGTCCCTGTATCTTAGCGGCCAAATTCAAAGCTTTGGGAAATGTATCCAGATCCATTTATTCTCCCCCAGTTCTGTGTATTTATTCTATTACAGAAATAGTCCATGTTTTGGTCATATTCCAATCAGATCTGTTAAAAATTCAAATTCCAACTTGATATCATTGATACTGATTTATTGGATCAATCCACTTCCTATCTGTTATAATGGGAACATTTTTCAAAGTTGCACCAAATCCAGAATCAGATCCGGATTGACATAATTTCAATCCCTTGTGTTGACATCATCATACAGAAGCTGTATACCAAGTCTGAAGTCAATCAGAACTGGAGTTTCGGAGAAGAAGACGATTGAAAGTTTTGTAACGGACGACGACAGACGACAATAGCTTACAGCTCGTCGTCCGGTAAGATAAGAACTGGTGAGGAACGTCTCAGTGTTGGCTATTTCAGCACCCGCCCCCCCCCACCCCCAACCCCCCAGGTCCAAGGCAGGATCTGTCAGTGCCGTGGCCCAGATGTGACAGGATTCAGGCTGACGACAGAACCCACAGACTGTTTGGATGAACGTCCACAGGCTCTGGACATAAACACAAGCACAGCAGCAGCAGCTCCACAAACCAAAGCACTCGTATTTGGATGGACCTGTGGATGTGAGTCAGTGGGCCCACATGATGAACAGGAGTGAGGCTTTCATTCTGCTGTTTGGTCAAAGGGCTGAAGGACCAGCCCGTGTCCGAGGGCACGCCGAAGTGGAACCAGGTGGAAATCCAAAGGCGCTGTCTGTTTTAAACTCTAAACATAAATTTACCGTAACAACATGGTCATATTAAACACAATAAACAAACTTTTACTTTTGGCATGAAGCTTTAATATGTTAACGTTTACCTGGAGTCAGGCTCAGGGGTTAAAGGGTTAATAATATATGGATATGAAAATGCCTTTACTATTATTGAGTCAGTCTGACTGCTGACCTTCCCAATAGTTCCACACTGTAAAAAAAAATCTGTAATTTAACAGAATTTTCACTGTTTATTTTGAATAACCATATTTTTTTTTTCTTTTTTCACAGAATAATACCGTTAAAATACATTTGCAAATGTATCGTAATTTCACAAATATTTCTTTTCTATTTATGAGATTAAACTGTTAATTTAAAGTTTAATACTGTAAAAAAAAAAAAAATAATAAAAATAAAACCAGATAAAATTACTGACAATTAACCGTAACAGAAGTATTTGTTCTGTCAGTTGAACCAGACTTGTTTGTTAATTGACAAATATCTTGTGTAATTACAGGAGGTTTCACAACAAAAATGTTGAATAAATGTATTTTTGTGAATGTATAACATGTATAAGCACTGATAAACTGTCCAAATACAGTTTTTATCAGTGGATTGGACAACTGAGTCTCACTGAAAATTATATATATATATATGTGTATATATATATATATATATATATATATATATATATATATATATATATATATATATATACATATATATATATATATATATATATATATATATATATATATATATATATATATATGTGTGTGTGTGTGTATGTGTGTGTGTAATTTGATTGTTTTAATACATGTAAATATTCTGTATTAAACATTAAAAAGTCAAAAAATATGCAAAATCTCATGTAAAGTTAGGGCAAAAAACTGTATTTTAATTATGAAAAATTACTGTATTTTTATGAGATGGTTATTTTCCGTTATTTAACAGTATTTTTTCGGCACCCCTGCTGCCAGAATAATACCTTTTTTTTTCTTTTTTTTTTTTACAGTGCAGTAAAGGCCTTTTAAAGGCTGAAACCCAACCTGACATACCTCAGTACAAACATGGCTCAGATGTAACCCTTACCCTAACCCTAACCCCCTAACCCCCTAACCCCCTAACCCCCTTACCCCCTAACCCTAGCACCAGGACAGGACACCCTTTGGCATCATGTCCCATAGCCTCTCCATTGTAAACAACAGCATGTCCATGGTTTTTTGCATGTATCTGTATATAATTATGGACTCATCACTCTTTAAGCAGCTGATTTTTAGTATTAGAAACAAACTTTTCTGCTTATTTCTCTTCCCATTTGTTTCTTAGCAGAAACTCAGAACAGGTATAACAGTAATATTATGAAAGCAGCAAAGAGGGACTGAAGTCACACTCAGAGAGCCTGATGTGTAAGGTTTGTTTTTGTTTTTTTTAGTTTTTATTAATATCTGGTAGGATAAGTTGTAAATGGGTATTATCAAATTAGTGTATATAGGAAAAAGGATGTGTGATATTGTTTTATTATTATTATTATTATTATTATTACTATTATTATTATTATTATTATTATCATTATTATTATTATCATTATCCTACTATATAATGCATGTTGTCCGATTGCTGTTGCAGCATGGGAGGGCGTTTGTACGGATTTTCCTCAGCCTTCACAGGCCAGATCGCTGCCAAACTCACCAAATGAATACAAACATTACCTGACTATCTACTAGGCACAATTTCATGTCTGTATTCAAATGTTGTGAGGTATGCTGGGAGTTTTTAGCCTATCGTACAATGGCACCACGGGTACAATGCTGCTAGTTATTATTATTATTATTATTATTATTATTATTAATAATAATAATAATTACTTTTATTGATTGATTTATTTGTTTGTTTGTTTGTTTACTTATCAATCATTTATGTACCGGTACTTATATTTTGTTGGTTGATTTTTGTTTTGATTGCACTGTCTACATCAGGGGTGTCAACCATGCGGCCCGGGGGGCAAACGCAGCCCGCCGAAGGGTCCATTTCAGCCCCTGGGATGTTTTTGCCAAGTGCAAAAATTCCACAGTCTTGAATTGAATTAAGCAAAAAAAAAAAAAAAAAAAAAAGAGCTTGAATTAAGGAAAAAGTCTTGAATTAACCCCCCAAAAAATCTTCAGTTAAGTAAAAAAAATCTTCAATCAAGCCAAAAACAATCTCAAATTTAGCAAAAAATCTTGAATTAAGCCAAAAAAAAAACATCTTCAATTAAGTTAAAAAAAATCCTGAATTAAGCCAAAAAAAACCCTTCACTTCAGTAATCAAATCTTGAATTAAGCCAAAAAAAAAAAATCTTAAATTAAGTATAAAAAAATTATTGAATTACGCCAAAAAAAATCTAGAATTAACAACTACATTTTTTTTTTCTTTGATTTAGTGCAAAAACTAGCATTAAATTATGAAAATATTTACATTTACAAACTATCCTGTAACATTAAAATGTGAATAACCTGAACAAATATGAACAACCTGAAATGTCTAAATAAAATTAAGCACAATTTGAACTCTTTTTCTGCCTGGTCCTCAGTGTTTAGTGTCTTTGTAGATCTGATCCATAATGCACATGGACTAATGAGAAGTTGAGGCAGAATATTGTTAAAATTGCACTAAATATTCTTACCTTTTTTAATTTAAATTTAATTTTTTCAGGGTTTTTTTTTTTTTTTGATAGTTTATAAAAGTAAGTATTTTCATAATTTAGTGGGAGTTTTTTTTTACACTAAAACAAAGACAAAATTTGGAGTTGTCATTATTTATAGGTTATTATGTTATTATTTTTCTGGTCCGGCCCACTGCAGATCAAATTTAGCTGAACATGGAACTGAACTAAAATGAGTCTGACAGCCCTGATCTACATGTTCAAAAAAAAGATTTCATTCATTCATTCATTCATTCATTCATTGAAGTGTGATTGGTTTCTGCACAGTATGGACTGAGCCTGACTATCAGGAGGACTGAGGCTGTGTTATTTCCATCTGGAGCCAATGATGGAATATGTGCTGCAGCGTTGGAGGTCAGATGGGGGTCACCCTGAGCGGAGGTAAAGGGGCTGAAGTCAGTCTCATGTGCCTGTGACTCAATCACAGGAAAGGTTCGGAATGTTTCTTAGTGTTGAGACATAACTGAGTAACTCAGCTTCACTGAGGCATAAATGATCAAAGTATGGCTCAGATAAACAACCCTGGACCTGAAGGAGCTTCTCACTGGGTCTGTGTTGGAACAAACCACTGGAAAATAAAGCAAATCCCTTCAGGCTTCCTTTCCTTTATACTGGTTCACTCTTGATTGTTCTTGGATTGGTTCTAAGACGGTGGTGCAGTGGTTAACACCGTGGCCTCACAGCAAGAAAAGGTCCTGGGTTTGATTCCAACCGGGGTTCCAAACACATGTTAATTCAGGATTTTCACACATGACCCACAAACGGTTTGAAACTATTGAGTTCAGCTTTACATGTCAACAATGGCTGAGCAAGGCTATTATCGTTAACGAAAACTAACGAAATGATGAAAACTAGAATTGAAAAAATATTTCCGTTAACTGAAATAAATAAAAACTATAATTAAAAGAAAAAAACATAACTAACTGAAACTGTATTGAAATTGTACATGACAGATTAAACAATGTCCTGTTACAAATCAGCCTAATATATTATTAAATCTGGCCCAATTCTCTTATATTTAGCAAAAAAAATGTACCAATGGGGTCAGACAAAAATGAGTGTCTAGAATTCTTAAAACAAGCAAAAAAAGTCTATCAACTAAAAAGCATAATATGTCTTAAAATGAGACAAAAATGAAAGAATTTGATCAAACAGTGTTCAGTACAATAAATAAAATCCCACTGATTTCAGACAGAATGAGTTTAAATGTTGAATTTAAGTCTGAACAGAAGAGAAACAAAGAGGAAAACTTTCTAAAATAAACATTAGATTGTGTTGATTGAGCTGAAAATGACGCTTCGACAGTGAATTAATCCCAGGTCTTCCACATTGGAGCAAGGTTAATATCGTTAATGAAAACTAACGAAATGTCGAAAACTAGAATTGAAAAACATTTTCGTTAACTGCAATAAATTAAAACTATAATTAAAAGAAAAAAACAATAACTAACTGAAACTGTATTGTGTGTTTACAAAACTAACTGAAACGGATAAAAATTATGGATAAAATTCCCTTCGTTTTCGTCTTTGTCAATGTCGGATTGATACGAAAGCAATTTATTTCGCTCGAGCAATTTTAGCTAGCAGCACCATACGACACTTTTTGGTCCGTCACTTGTGTTCACTTGTGGTTTCCAGTCGTCTTCTGGTCCCCACTCTACCTGGAAACATGGAGACTAAAGTTGGGAGAAAGCAGCAGAGTCCTGTCTGGGATTTATTTGAATACGACGACAGAGAAGAAGAGAAAAGAGACGACTAAAATTTACTTAGGGGGTCAAATGAGTGGCCATTTTTGTCAAAAAAAAAAGTTGTAAGAAATGCATAGAACATAGAAGTCACTGTGGTTCCGCCCACTGAGTGTCAGAAAGAGGGAGATGAGTGACAGTGTTGGCTTCAATCCTGTCTGAACTGAAGAACAATATTTAATAAAAATGGGGCAGAGCTGTTGTGAGACTGATTGTATTTTCAGGTTCTTAGAGCAGTGGGAGCTATCGTTTTACAGACACCCAAAGACAAAGAAAAGAGAAGGAGATGGATCCACAAATCCAGGAAACCAAACCTAGATCTGTGGATCCTGTTTGGTGTCAGCTAACATTCACTGATGCTGTATTTTTGGGTCCAATCAGACCTGAAATGACCTATTGTTTTGGCTAACGTTCCTTCTTAGTGCAGCTCTTGGTTTCATGATCAGATCTTTCCTGGTTTTTGTCTCATTTTGTGATTGTGAACCTTGTGCTCCTACATGATTAGTAAACGAACTGAAACTGAGGCCAACCTAGTTTTACAAATACGGAGGAACTGCAGAATAAAGCTACGACGGAGTATTAGGACCACAGAAGAAAAGAAAAACACTGGTCACTACCAGAATAAAGTCATGAAATATGGAGATAAAACCTGTAATTTTATGAGAATAAAGTCAAATACAAAAAGAATCACAATGTTATGAGAATAAAGTCGTAATTATAAAAAAATAGGACCAATGTCCCTGTATCTTACCGGCCAAATTCAAAGCTTTGGGAAATGTATCCAGATGCCATTTATTCTCACCCAGTTCTGTGTATTTATTCTATTACAGAATCCAGATCCAAATAATTGCAATCCCTTGTGTTGACATCATCATACAGAAGCTGTATACCAAGTTTGAAGTCAATCAGAACTGGAGTTTCAGAGAAGAAGACGATTGAAATGTTTTCCCCATAAGAGCCCATGATAAATTTTGCGTCAGTTCCAGATCCAGAAGAAGATCCTGATCAGCATGTGGACATTATGTTTGGGTCATCTCCCCATCAGGGCTGGACTGGAGACATTTACACTGGAGATCATTTATATTTACTGAGTTATTGCATCCATCCACTTCCTATGTTATAATGGGGACATTTGTCAAAGTGGCACCAAATCCAGAATCAGATCCGGATCCAAATAATTTCACTAAGTTTTGTTGACATCATCATAAAGAAGCTGTATACCAAGTTTGAAGTCAATCAGAACTGTAGTTTTGGAGAAGAAGACGATTGAAAGTTTTGTAACGGACAACAGACAATGACAGACGTCGCATGACGACAACAGCTGACAGCCTGTCGGCCGGTAAGATAAAAAACTCAGAATTTAACAAAAATGTCATTGTTTATGAGATTAAAGTCGTCATATTCTGACAATAAAGCCATAATACTACCAGAATAATGTGTTAATTTAAACCAGGTGGTGTAAATCTACTAATTTCCCAGAATCCAGTGGTGCCCTGCTGGTCCACAGCAGTAGTATCTGTGTTGGATAAAGGACTGGATCTGAACTAGACTCAGTAAATCTGCTCAGTCCCAGTAGATCATGCATATATTCACTGGGGTCAGTCCACGACCTACTGGAAATGACCTTTGGATCAGCTGGTTCTGGGCCCTAGTTTTGGACCCTTTGGATCAGCTGGTTCTGGGCCCTAGTTTTGGAGCCTTTGGATCAGCTGGTTCTGGGCCCTAGTTTTGGACCCTTTGGATCAGCTGGTTCTGGGCCCTAGTTTTGGAGCCTTTGGATCAGCTGGTTCTGGGTCCTAGTTTTGGACCCTGGTTGTCAGTCCTGATGAAACCATGTATATTAGTTTCAGGTCCAAATAGCGCTGACCCCCTCCCCCCTGGATCAGGTCTGGATCCTCCATGTGTGTCCACATGTCAGTGTTCATGGACCACTTGTTCTTTGGTAGCTCGTACAGATCCATGTCCAGTCCAACTGTCCTTCATTTCATTTCAGATTTCCCATGCTCCTTTTCTCTGGCTGTGTTTACTGCTGTACTCCGTCATGTTGAACAGGCTGGTTTAAGACTCTCAGTCTGACGTATGTGCAGACCCTCTATTGGGTTTAAAAGCTGTAAAAGTCGCAGATACTAAAATAAACTCAGTTTCATGGAAGGGCCTGTGTCCTATTGGTCCAAACGTACAGCAGTGAAACCCTGGTTTCGTTTCCTTGCACAGAATAAATCGTCTGCTGTTAGTTTTTCTTTTCCAGGTTAATCTGGTTTCCTGAACCTTTGATACCTTCATTAAGTGGCCCTGTTGACATGAATAAACCTATTAACAGTGTTTTTGTGCCAATTAATGGACTCATTCCACCCGCCTACCGACGCCTCCCACTGCCAGACGACTTCCAGGGATGTGTTTGTTTACATGGAAGAGCTCCATTTAATCCTTCTGTTATGTTTCCTGTTTAGGCCAAATGCTTCTTAAGGGTCAGAGTTACAGATCAAGATCAAAATGTCTTTACTAGAACTAGAGCGTGTGCCCTGAGCCGAAGTACGTCAGCACTTAGACACTGCAGGTTAGTCTGCAGCAAGGTTATCATGGGTTTGGATTTTTCATTATAGTTTCATTTTATTAAGTTTTGACTTTTTTTCCCTCTAATTCAGTTAGTTTTAATTCTGATTTGATCTGCAGTGGGCCGGACCAGTAACATAAAAACAGAATAACCTATAAATAATGACACCTCCAATTTTTGTCTTTGTTTTAGTGAAAAAAAAAACATTAAAAGATGAAAATACTTACTTTTATAAACTATTCAAACAAAAAAGATGTGAATAACCTGGAAAAAAAAGAAATTTCTTAAGTAAAATCAGTGCAATTTTAACAATATTCTTCCTCCACTTCTCATTAGTCCATGTGCATTCTGGATCAGAACTACAGACACTAAACACTGAGGAACAGAAAGAAAAGAGTTCAAACTGGACTGAATTTAATACAGACATTTCAGGTTGTTCATATTTGTTCAGGTTATTCACACTTTATTGTTACAGGATAGTTTGTAAATGTAAATATTTTCATAATTTCATGTTATTTTTTGCACTAAAACAAGGAAAAAAAAAACTGAAGTTGTGAATTCAAGATTTTTTGCTAAATTTAGGATTTTTTTTTGCTTAATTGGAGATTTTTTTTTGCTTAATTCAACATTTTTTCCTTAATTCAAGCTTTTTTTTTTTTGCTTAATTCAATTCAAGACTGTGAAATGTTTAAATAAATATTTGTAATAATTATTTTAATGTTATTTTTTGCACTAAAACAAAGACAAAATTTTGAAGTTGTCATTATTTATAGACATAATGTAATATTTTTTCATCAAACCAAGAAAAAGTGGGACAAAGTGGAAGAAAGTGGGAAAAAGTCGGACAAAGTGGGAGAAAGTGGGAGAAAGTGAAGAAAATCTGCAGTCATTGTTTTTTGTGGGTTCTTCTGCTGTTCTTATTTGACTGTAGATCAGATTGGTCTGTATGTGGAACCTGAACTAAAATGAGTTCCACAGACTGGACTGTGGAATTTTTACACTTTGCAAATTCACCCCATGGGCCAGATCGGAACCTTTGGAGGGCCGCATTTGGCCCCCGGTCCGCATGTTGGACACCCCTGTCCTAAAGGATAACATCATGTCTGAACTCCTCCAAATGAATGTTCAGAGCGTTTGTCGTTCGTTGTCCCGTGTCAACATTTGCGCCAAACTCACCTGATGTGAAAAGTACGATGGACTTAAGGCAGGAGTACTCGGCCGTGTCCACCTGCAGCGCCTTCAGCTTCTCCACCTGCTCCTGGAAGACTCGGATGTGGTCCATGAAGGCCACCACGCGCTCGGCCGACATGGGAGAGGCGTGGAGGCCGGCAGCCGCCAGCAGCGGCGCCACGTGGAGAGGCATGGAGCACTGGGCGGCGTTGAGGACGAACAGCTCACTCCACGACATACGCAGCAGCGCCACCTACGGCAGCGGAGGAACAGAACTGAGAAAACCACCCAGTATTCAAACATCCAAAACAGAACAGAGGATGGTGTTGACAGTAGGGATGGAAGGATGACCGGTCTAATGATAAACCAGTGGTTAGTGTGACCGTTTACATTCTAATTATCATGATAACTGTGTTTGACTACAGCACTGTGAAAACTCCGAGAGAGAGCTATCTATCTATCTATCTATCTATCTATCTATCTACACTGTGTAAAAAAAAAAAAAGCGGTAAAAAAAACGGTATTATTCTGGCAGCAGGGGCACCAAAAACATACTGTTAAATAACGGAAAATAACCATCTCATAAAAATACAGTAATTTTCCATAATTAAAATACAGTTTTTTGCCCTAACTTTACATGAGATTTTGCATATTTCTTTGACTTTTTAATGTTTAATAAAAAATATTTTGTGAAGTTAAAATGGGGTCACAAGCCAAAAAAAGGTTGGGAACCACTGGTGTAGTAGAAGTGGTGATGGTGTGTGTGGTGGGGGGGGGGGGGCAGAAACCATCCAACTATCCTTAAACCAGTCATATTCCAGTTAGCTCTGCATAAAAGTGAATTATTTCCATAATTTCTTTCAATAATGAAGCCGTAGTAGACTTGTAACATGACACAGAGGTAGAAATGGGACTGAAACGACAACATGCTAATATAAAAACAGAAGACGTACTGTCATGTTGACATGGCATCAGTGGTTTATTAAGGGTGGGGGTCAGATGGAGTGGGACCTATCTGTGTGGACTGTGTGGGTCCAAGGTGTGTGTAAATATTTAAAGGCCAGGATGTTTAACAGCTGGTATAAATCTCCATGTGCAGGATGGATGTGGGTTTGGTGAATGGTATTCCTGTGCCTGCAGTGAATTAGAACACAATATGTTTGTGTTTAAACGAACAAAAGCTGAAAGGAACCAAAAAGAACAAGAAGTCAGTCTGCCCTGGAATCCAAAGGTTTGTACGCTGAGTAAACACATGGGGCTGTTCCAAAGGCATCCAATAATGTCTGGTCAGAAAAGTACCCGTTTTTAACCTTTTGTTCAATGGTAAAGTGGGACAAAGAGGGACAAAGTGGGAAAAGTGAGAGTAAGTCTGAAAAAGTGGGAAAAAGAGGGAAAACTGGGAGAAAGTGGGAATAAGTCGGAGAAAGTGGGGAAAAGGTGGAACACAGTGGAAGAAAGTGGGACAAAGAGGGAACAATGTGGGAGAAAGTGGGACAAAGAGGGAGTAAGTGGAAGAAAGTGAAACAAAGTGGGAAAAAATGGGACAAAGTGGAAGAAAGTGGGACAAAGAGGGAACAATGTGGGAAAAAATGGGAGAAAGTGGGACAAAGTGTGCCACAGTGGTCCAGAGTGGTTGCTGCCAGTTGTGGTGAAGGTCTGACTCACCTGGTCCATCAGCTGCAGATCAGGGAAGAAGGGGATGTTCTTGGCCCACTCGACGGCGCTGAACAGCAGGCGCGCCGCCAGCTCGCAGATGTTCTCGATGCCCATCAGGTTGTTTCCCTGCATGCACTGGGCCCCGTAGCGGGAGGTGGGGTAGGGTTCGGCCCGAAGCAGCAGGGAGATGAAGCCGGACAGGTAGGGCTGTCCGTTGTACGGGTCGGTGCCGTTGGTCAGGTACTGTCCTGGACTGCTCTGGGAGTTGGACGTACGTCCACGTTGAACGGCTGTGGACAGACAAATGGACAGATGGACGTCAGGACTGACTTCATTTATTTTCTCCTTCAGACCACATGAGTGTGGGACATTCCTCTGTCAGCACTTTGAATGTCTTCCAGCTTCTGTGGTCACATTCAACACATTATTACAGATTTGATCAGTTTGTTCGAACAGAACCAATCAGTCAGTCAGTCTATGAAATTTGATTTACGTAGCACCAAATCATAACAGCTATCTTATGACACCTCACTTATAGAACTTTAATGATTTAAGAATTCTGTTCCTGAATTAATGAGACTTTAAATCAGGGGTTTCAAACTCATTGTCCTTCAGGTTCCACATTCAGCCTGATTTGATCTGCAGTGGACCGAACCAGTAAAATAAGAACAGAAGAACCTATAAATAACCTGTAAATTTTAACAATCTTCTGCCTCCACTTCTCATTAGTCCATGTGCATTCTGGATCAGATCTACAAAGACACTAAACACTGAGGAACAGGAAGAAAAGAGTTCAGACTGGACTGAATTTTCTTTAAACATTTCAGGTTGTTCATATTTGTTCAGGTTATTCACATTTTATTGGTACAGGAGAGTTTGGAAATGTCAGTATTTTCATAATTTAATGTTATTTTCAGCACTAAAAGACAAAAATTTGAAGTTGTCATTATTTATAGACATAGTGTACTATTATTTTTTTCCCATCAAACCCAGTAGTAAATCTGCAGTCATTCTTTTGTGTCGGTTCTTCTGCTGTTATTATTTGACTGTAGATCAGATTGGTCTGGATTTGGAACCGCATCTAAAATGAGTTCCACAGCCTGGACTGTGGAATTTATACACTTCATAAATTCATCCCAGGGGTCGGACTGGAACCTTTGGGGGGACGCATTTGGCCCCAGGACGCATGTTTGAGAGCACTGATTTAAATGACAACTTTTTGACTTTCTGTACATCTGTCTGATGAATAAAACTTTATTCCTGACACTTCTGTAGTTTTGATCATCCAATAATTTTGTCAAATAAACCTTTCATTATGTTTTTGTTTATAACGTTAGCATTCATACTATAAAACTGTCCGACTGTGTTGACTTTACCGTTATCAGATACAACTCAGTGTTAACATTGTAGAAGAGGCTGAGATGGAAACATTCCCTTGTTATCAGTATCTGGTGATTTCAATAAGTAGCATTAGCTTTGGGAGCTCGTTAATGTCAATTAGCTACATTAGCTAATGTTCACATTCCTTCTGTATTACATCGTACTGCCTCTCAGCTAACACACCAAATGAATGTGCTCATATATGAGGTGAAGCTCACTTATTGTAATCACACAGACATTGTCCAAATATGGTCACTTCTGGGTTCAAAAGAACAATTCTGTTGATGGCAAAATACAAAACTCAAGGTTTCAGAACATTCGTCCACAAGCCATGGGGTGACACCAGGGTGTCCAAGTCCACGTTTATGGACTTTAAGACCAGGTAGAACAGCCAAGAACAGCAGGAACCCGAAGGGACGCAAGAAAAAAAAAAAAGGGCCAATGGGCTCGAAGGGGAGAATGGGGTCAAAGTGGAGAATGGGTTTGAAGGGGAGAATGGGGTCAAAGTGGAGAATGGGTTTGAAGGGGAGAATGGGGTCAAAGTGGAGAATGGGTTTGAAGGGGACAAAAGTGTGGAGACGTGAACATTTTGCCAACTCCTACATGTGTCAGCACGTCTTTGCTGAGGAACAGCACAAAGTGTCTGAGGGCTTACACCGCTAACGCTAACACCAATGCCAACACCAACGTCTACACCAACGCTAACGCTAACGCCAACACCAACGTCTACACCGACACCAATGCCAACACCACTGCCAACACCAACGCCAGTATATCCACTGGTAGTACTAGTATTTGTAGTAGTAGTATATCCACTGGTAGTACTAGTATTTGTAGTAGTAGTATATCCACTGGTAGTACTAGTATTTGTAGTAGTAGTATATCCACTGGTAGTACTAGTATTTGTAGTAGTAGTATATCCACTGGTAGTACTAGTATTTGTAGTAGTAGTATATCCACTGGTAGTACTAGTATTTGTAGTAGTAGTATATCCACTGGTAGTACTAGTATTTGTAGTAGTAGTATATCCACTGGTAGTACTAGTATTTGTAGTAGTAGTATTATCAGTTCGTGGTAGTTTTACTAGTGACAGTAGTTGTAGTTTTTAACAGTTGTAGTTCAGTTTGCTGTATATCCATGCCCCGCCCCCTCTGCCCTCTCTCTCTCTCTCCTCCTGTCACTCGTCCATCTTCTCCTCCAGGTTTAAAGTGTTTACAGGTGTTGGTTTCTGTTTTTTTCTGGTGGATTCTGTCTGTGTCTGCTTTATAAGAACTACTGTTATGATGAGACTGTCTGAAGTTGGACTGACTGACTGACATATACACATATACAAACACACACACACACACACACACACAGGCATGGATACATACAGTAACATGCCCCCCCCCCCCCCCCCCCCCCCCCCCCCCCCAGACACACCCCCTCTTCTGGAAAATGGCTCAGCCTGAGGCGAAAAGGGCACGTAGAGGCCAAGCTGTTATACACACGAACACACACACGAACCCCCCACAAACACACACACACACACACACAACCCCCCCCCCCCCCCCCCCCCCCCAGCGTCAAACCATAAGGATGCAGCGACTGCTCAAAGGACCATTTGGAAAACACCTGTTCAGTCATCACTGTCTGACTAATAACTCCATCTACTGTTACAGAGTCCACAGGAGAAGGAGGCAATGAACATGGAAGGGGGGGGGGCATGTGTGAGAGGCAGCAGAAAAATGAGGTAAAAGGGTGAAATGGTGAGATAAGGTATGGGGAAGGAGAGAGTGAGACGTGATAAGATGAGAAAAGGGAGATTGAGGGCAGAGACGGGGTGAGGGGGGTGGTGGTGGGGGGGTCAGTATGTTTGAATATAGCACAGAGAATGGCCTTTTACATGGAGAGACAGGTGGGGGCAAGAGGTGGAGAAAGAAAAAAGAAGGGGGGGGGGGGGGGGGGTGAAACCTGGTTTTCAACTGTGCGTCACCTGCCCCCCCCCCCCCCCCCCGAGCCTGAGCAGCTGTGTCAACGGAACGCAGCGGCTGAAACAGCAGCGGTGCCATCACTGGGGGGGGGGGGGGGTCATAAACATGCCTTTAATTCCAGCCTGTGTACAAGAACATACCTGTACACTGAAGGGGGGGGGGCTGACCTCACACTGCTGCTGTTCCACCTGTGTCAGCCCACGTTCACCAAAAGAATGTGGTCTGCTTCGACAAACAAACGCAGCGGTGGGTGGAGCCTGAACCAAGGTTATTAACGAATACTAACAAAATGAGGCAAAACTAGAATTGAAAAAACATTTTGGTTAACCCTCTGGTGTCCTGTCCACTAAGACCCGTACTAAACACCAAGTGTGTCTGTTTGGTACACTTGTGGAATAATGTCAAAAAAATGTTCATAGTTTGTTTTGAATTCTTTTACACTTTTTTCTATTTCATCAACTTGAGCCGTAAATAAAAATACCAAATACTCAATAATCGTCACATTTTTTAACCCTTTAAATGCTGTGTTTGTAATGGAAACAAACCTTTTTTTTTTCAGATGTAAAAAACACAAAAATTTATTTTTGTCAGTATACTGCATAAAAAGTGGATCACATATTATTAGATTTGTTTCATCCTGGCATATGTCAGTGATTAACTCAAACATTGGTTAATTTGCATTATTATTTTTGGCGCTAGGTCAAATGTTCAAAAATACTAGCATCTGTCACCAAGTGTGCGTAAAATGCACACCTATAAATCCAACTATTAAATATCATATATTGATTTATTTTTCTAATTTGATTTTATTTTTGTAAATCCAGGTCAGTCCTAATCATACAGATCAAATGTTAGAAATAGTGCGTTTTAGGCACACTTGTCAGACAGATGCTAGTCTGGTCATTTTCTTTTGTTTACAATGTGCACAGTTTAGTTGGTGGACAGAATTTTAAAGATGATGCAAAAATGAACAACTTTTGAATTCTAATCTTATTTAAACTGTGAAAAATAATATGAAGTTTTTTAAAATGAAGTGCAAAGTGTGCCTAAAAGGTGCACCCAGATACCGGAGGGTTAACTGAAATTAATAAAAACTATAATGAACCCTTTCATGCGTAGTGGTCACTACAGTGGACAGTTATTCTACAGCTGTTCTTTTGTATATTCATGGATTTTGTTGTTTTAGTTTTATATCAGCCAACACAATAAACTGCAATTGATAACATTACTGTAACTTTGCTGTTCTTGATAAACCTGATCTAACATGTTTGAGTGTAAATCAGTTCCTTGTCATTGTTATTAGACTGTAATTAATGACAAAAGTTGGGTTTTTCTTTTGGTTTTTTTTGGCATATTATCTCCTTGAAGTGAGTAATGACTAGGATTAGTACGGTGGCCCAGAGGTGCAACAGCCCAAAAACTTATCCACTATAAGAAAAAAGAAAAGACAACAGCCCAAAAAATTATCCACCTAAAAAAAATATCCACTATTATATATTTTTAAAATAACTTTATTTTTAGCGCACTGACCTACACCTCCGGTGGGTTACTTCGTTAGCATTAGCCACATTAGCTGAAGGCCCTAAAAATGTTCAGCCTATGCTTTTATTTTTTGTGGTGGCCTTAATTTTAAAGCAAGAGACTTTTCAGGTAAACAGCACCCCTTAACTGAAAAGGTGGATGATGTTTTTTTTTTTTTGTTTTTGTTTTTGTTTTTTTTATAGTGGATAATTTTTTGGGCTGTTGCACCTCTGGGCCACTGCAGATTAGAGTACACTACAAACAAAAAGTTAAGGATATTTCTCTTTTTTTTTGTTTTTTTTGTTTGTCAACTTTGCCATTTGTAAATAAAACTGTCTGGTCATTAAAAAAATGTTTCAATTTAATTCACACAAAAAAAACTAAAAACCGTTGTGCAATAATCCCAACTGAAAAAAATAGCCCCAAAATTTTAAATATCCTTAACTTTTTGTTTGTAGTTTATGTTAAAATGTGAGGAAACATCAAATTAGCATTTAATGTTTTTATTTCATAGTTTTCACACAGTATATCAGTAAATACATGTTTCTTTGCTTTTAAAATTAAACACATTTTTGCAACTCCATGGAAAATAGCTTCATGAAAGAAAAAACTCATTGTTTTTAAATGCCTAAAGAGGAATAAAGAAAAAAAATCTTAATTAATGTTCTCATAATTCATGCATGAAAGGGTTAAAAGAAAAAAAAAAGATAACTAACTGGAACTGTATTGTGTGCTTACAAAACTAACTAAAACAAATAAAAATTATGGATAAAATTCTCTTTGTTTCTGTCTTTATCAACGTCGGATTGATACGAAATCGATTTATGTTGCTCGAGCAATTTTATGTAGCGGCACCGTACGACACTTGATGGTCCAACACTTGTTTTTCAACCAGTTTGACCCACATGCTTTTATAAAGTTTGCATCCTGAAAGACAGCAAAGCCTTCCAGATAGTTGTGGCGTTTGACTGTACGTGACAGATTAAACAATGTCCTGTTACAAATCAGCCTAATATATTATTAAATCTGGTCTAATTGTCTTACACTGAGCAAAAAAATCTGCCAATGGGGTCAGACAAAAAATTAGTACTAGAATTCTTAAAACAAGCAAAAAAGTCGATCAATTAAAAAACCATAATGTGTCTTAAAGCGAGACAAAAATAAAAGAATTTGATCAAACAGTGTTCAGTAGAATAAATAAAATCCCACTGATTTCAGACAGAATGAGTTTAAATGTTGAATTTAAGTCTGAACAGAAGAGAAACAAGGAGGAAAACTTTCTAAAATAAACATTAGATTGTGTTGATTGAGCTGAAAATGACGTCTCAACAGTGAATCAATCCCAGGTCTTCCACGTTGGAGCAAGGTTATTATCGTTAATGAAAACTAACGAAATGATGAAAATTAGAATTGTAAAAATGTTTTCGTTAACTGAAATAAATAAAAACTATAATTAAAAGAAAAAAAAACATAACTAACTGAAACTGTATTGTGTGCTTATAAAACTAACTAAAACGTATAAATATTATAGATAAAATTCTCTTCGTTTCCGTCTTTGTCGGATATTGTTGAAATCGATTTATGTTGCTCGAGCAATTTTGTCCAGCGGCACCACACGACACTTCATGGTCCAACACTTGTTTAGATTCGGTTTGTCATCCCCACTCTACCTGGAAATATGGAGACTAAAGCTGGGAGAAAGCAGCAGAGTCCTGTCTGGGATTTATTTGAATACGACGACAGAGAAGAAGAGAAAAGAGACGACAAAATTAAAACTAATACTAAAACTAAACTAAAACTAAGTATTTAGAAAAAACAAAAATTAATAAAAACTAGCAAACCTGCTCTAAAAACTAAATTAAAACTAACTGAATTAGAGAAAAAACAGTCAAAACTAAATAAAACTAAACTAGAATGAAAACTCCAAAACTGTTCTAACCTGGGCCTGAACGCTGCCTGTCACTAAGACACTGGTGCATCATGGGACATTCCTGCTCCTGCGTCCGCTGTGGGATTAGACACACTCGTCTGTCTTCACAGGATTTGACAAATCACAACTTTCAGGAGTGGAGTGAAAGTCACTGCTCATTGGGCCGACGCCAGGGTCACTGTGAGGTCACATGGTCCTACTGCTGCCAATCAGACACAATAAGGCATGTTTTAAATGTTTGACCCCCCCACAACCCCCCCACCCCCTCAGCTGTGACTGTCCGTAACCATGACCTGAGGGAATATTCAAGGATGTATTTATACATCCTGTAAAACCGGCCGAAACTCAGACCCCAAACCTTGGACAGTCCACTGACTGGACCTGGACCTGGGCCTGGACCTGGACCTGGACCCAGCATTAACCCGGTCCAGTCCAGTGTCATCAGCGGCTTTTTGGATCGTGGCCAGCATTGTCGAATTACTCCGACATAATCCTGACGCCGTCATTATCAGATAAACCCGGGTTTGAGGTCAAACTTGTGTTTGTTTGTTTGGTAAAGCTGTCGTCAGATGGAGCTGATGTTTATGTCCAGCTGTCTGATGAGTGAAATGAACTCAGGTTTTTTTTACAGACTAACTATGGAACTAAATCTGTCTCAGCAGATTTTGAATTATAAAAGCCATTGAATGTCTAGCACTGAATTTTTTTGCACTGAAATTAAGTATCTGACTTTTTTTTTTCTCTCAATTAAACTATGTTCATAAATATAGAATAAAAAAATTCAGACATAAAAAATTCAGATCACACATCCGGGACACCAAGGATAAATAATTGATTCTATCTCAAGTCAAACCGACAGCCAGCCAATCGAGTTACGTTAGGGTGGTCATGTGACACCGATGCAGGAGGACGGTCAGCGCGGATGTGTGATCGGAATGTTTTGCTTCTGAATTTTTTTGCATCTGGACTTTTTGCATCTCAATTTTTTGCATCTCAATTTTTTGCGTCAGAATTTTTTGCAGCTGAATGTTTTGCACCACAATTTTTTGCCTCTGCATGTTTTTTATTCTAAATTTATGAACATGGGTGAATCCAGAGACTTAATTTCAGTACAAAAAATTCAGAAATTCGACGGCTTTTATAATTCAAAATCTGATGAGACAGATTTATTTCCATCACTAACCCTTTGTGTGATGCAGACTATAGCGCCACCTTCTGATGATATGACACACTTAAGCTGTTTCAAACCTAATTTCCGTTCTTTTCTTTTTTTTTTACATTATTTATAAATGCCACTTGAGTTTTGCCTCTGTACTTGTAGAAAGTCCATCAGTCCTCATTAAAGTCAACTTTATCCTGACAGTGAACATCAGCCTCTCACACCATCAAACTTTACTAAATAATTCAAAGTTTCCATCATATTCAGTGTCATTTCCCATGTGTCTTCTGTTCAAACCCACAGTTATTCGTCTGATTTCATACTGACTGTTTTAATCCGCTGAGGGACACGGTCCTACTTGACTTTTCAAAAGCCTCATTGTGGAGGTCAGCGGTGGGAGAGGACGGACACTTGACTCTGTCTGACAGAGACACTTCACATTCTGTGTTCTCCAGCCTGCGGTCATGTGACAAGACGGACGGACGAGGAGGGACAGAGAGACGAGGAGGGACGAGGAGGAGGGACAAGGAGGAGGGACGAGGAGGGACAGAGGGACGAGGAGGAGGGACGAGGAGGAGGGACGAGGAGGAGGGATGAGGAGGAGGGATGAGGAGGAGGGACGAGGAGGGACAGAGAGACAAGGAGGGACAAGGAGGAGGGATGAGGAGGAGGGATGAGGAGGAGGGACGAGGAGGAGGGACGAGGAGGGACAGAGAGACGAGGAGGGACGAGGAGGAGGGACGAGGAGGGACAGAGGGACGAGGAGGAGGGACGAGGAGGGACAGAGAGACGAGGAGGGACAGAGAGACGAGGAGGGACGAGGAGGGACAGAGAGACGAGGAGGGACGAGGAGGGACGAGGAGAGATGAGGGTGAGATGGACAGACAGTGGACAGATAGTGGACGTCCAAGAGGAAAGGGGTTTGAGGATGGGCTGAAACAGAACCTGAAGGCGAATGGACAGAGGGCGTGGTCAGAGACACATGACACAACAGAGGAGGGACTTTAATGTCCACATGTCCACATCTGGAACTCATCCTGGTCCAGCTTTTGGACGCTGTGGCTTAGCTTAATGGGATAGACTGAGCTCAGATAATGTCCAAAAACGGTCCCTTTCCATCAGACACACCAGGGTGTCCCTCTGTCCTCAAATCCAAATCCCTCAAACCAAAACACAACAGCGTCCTGTGGAGCTGACGTGCAGAATGAGGGCAAGAGGACGCCCTGCGTACAGGGGCATCCTGGGACATTTCAGAACGCCGCCTACGCTGACGGCAGCTGGCAGCGTGTACGGCTGAGCGCACGCACGCACGCACGGAGGAACGGAGGAACGGCTGCCCTGGATTAGCCCCTGGGTCAGACTGTTAGTGGAATTACAGCAGCAAATACAATTAAGGCCTATCAACATTTGGACTCAAAGGTCACAGTGGAGCACCGACACACACACACACACATACACGCACACGCACACACACACACACACATACACGCACACACACACACACACACACACATACACGCACACACACACACACAGGTCTGGCTCCATCTAACAGTGTGTTTTAATAAGGAGCTTTTCCATTCTCTAAAGCTTTCAATGGTGACTGAAAAATAAACCTGTCCCCGCATGACCCTGGCTCCGCCTCCTGGCTCCGCCTCCTACCACATACTGTCACAGTTCAGCGGACGCTCATGAGCCGCTGACAGACTTTGACCAAACCTGCTCCAATGTAAACGCAAACTTTACAATAAAGGCCCGTCAGGACGAAGAACGGCACTGGGTTCAGCTGCACCCACAAAACAGACATCCACACAGTCCATGGTCCAGGCCGGGTAGTGGGCCCACCAAAGGGAGCCAAACCTCTGCGGTGCCGTTCTGGTAATAGGACATATGTATGTGTATGAAACCATGAGGAGCCAAATGAGGAGCTTCGTCATAATTATATGGTACCTCTTTTTTTCCAAAAAATGTATCATTCCTCTTAATGGCGTATGCTGGTATTTGTGAATTCTTCCACCTTTTCCTGTAAACATGCAGTGGAACTGGTCCAAGATAAGGTTGTGACATTACATCATGCTTCTACTATGCAACTGAATGTGTTTATCTATTGTATTTTTTGTGCGTGCCTGCACTACCTGTGTAGCCGGAAACAGTCACGATATCGTGAGATTAGAGCGCCAATCAGAGCAGGGCTGAGGCATTAAACGGAAGTAGAGCCGACAGGAAGAGGAAGTAAGAGAGAGAAGATGGTAGCGTGAGCGGCTAACAGTCAGAGAGCTGGTAAATACCCTCCTGTTTAACCACCTGTCTTCACCACATTTCTATTCCTGGACAGTTCCATGTATATATGTGTTTTCCGCTTCAGTTATAGAGGTCTACTGAGGACGAGAGAAAGGGAAAAGAAAGGAGAAGCGAACCCAACTCCTGACTTGGTCAGTTGTATTGCTGTTGCCGTTAGCCTGTTGCTAATGTCCTTTGTATTTCACGGTGCACTGCTCTGATTACCGCTGCTGTAGGTTGCCTAACATCTATATATGTCTGTAAAATGAATGTAATTGGTGTATTTAACTGCGCTGCGGTCACTATTTAGTGGTCGCTGGTTAGTGGACAATAGTTAGCGCTTAGCATTAGCGCTTAGCGTTAGCGCTAGCTTCGTGGCTGCTAGCATTAGCATGCTAAACCGGAAGTGCTATCTGCTAAACCAGAAGTGCTTTCCATAATCGATACAATCTGTTCAGTATGGACAAAAGTGACCATTCATTGGGAATATTATTTAAATTTTGTATATTTAAAGTGAAATTATGCACTTTTGATTACTTTGGATAAGGAATTAGATGTCAAAACTGGATACAGCTGTAGATTTGTGATTTAGTTGTGATTTATTTGAATGTGTTTGGTTTGATTAACCTTATCAAACAATGGATGTAATTAAAGTGGGCCTTGTGTTATCCAGACCAGGTTTTTTTCCTGTGATTGGAAACCCTGATGGTGAGCTAGGAAAAAGAAGAACCTGGATCTGCTGAACTGAACTGAACTGATCTACCAGACTGGTAGGCCGGAGCCTCTGCTCACTCCTGCGCCCCCCCCCCCCCCACACACACACACACACACACACACACACTCACACACACACACACACACACACACACACACACACACACACACACTGCCCATCCCAATTCCCTTATTTAATTTTGGGCTCTTGGTTTTTTTTGGGGTTTTTTTTCCAAATACAACGGACTACATTTTCCTGGATTTTTGGACTTCTAGCTTTGTTTTTTTTCTTTAATGAATTGGAACTGATCGTAAACCTGTGTGAAAGTTACTTTGTGTGGAAGAACAGAAAAAAGATCCATCAGATTGAAACTCTTTAAGGTGCACCCAAATTAAGAATTATAAACAGTTGTTTTATTCTGAACAAACAAACAATAATTTAACTGGTTGATCCAACCTTTGTTTTGTATATATTGTAATTTTTTTTTTTTTTTTTTAAATACATGGTACCACTTTTATTTGCAACTCATGTCTCCCAGTTTTCATTGCATTCTGTGCATCTGTTTAATTATTGCCTTGCATTAGCCAATCCTGGAAAGCTTCTGAATTCTCTTCACATCCATTGCTAAACTAGCCAGTAGCAATGCCACCTGGTAATGCTAATCATTCAATCCTAATTATATAGCACTTGCTACACAGTAAAGATGGTAAAGTTGATAAAGACAATAAAGACAGTAAAGAAAATAAAGACATGGTTCTCAAAATGATTTTAACAGACAGTGAATTTCTACCTCAACGGTCTCTTTGGTTCCCTTTATTTATTTGGGCGTTCTAATCACAGAACTATAACCCTTTTGTAGATGACAGTTTAATAGAAGGCTTTAATAATGTTATGAAAACGGCTGCAAATTTAGCAGGTAATTGCTAAAATTTTTAAAATTTGATTTAACACGATTAAACATGAATGTTCTAATTATCAGTGCTGTGTTCTGGTGCTGTCAGTACGTTAGCTGCAGAGTTAGCCTAGTTAGCATAACATATTGACATTAGCCAGTGTTGGCATGACTTTAGTAATCTGTATGATAAAAACCAAGTGGCCTGTGTGTGTGTGTGTGTGTGTGTGTGTGTGTGTGTGTGTGTGTGTCTGTCTGTCCGTACACAGCTGACCGCTACAGTTTGTCATCCTTTATTTTTGCTCAGTGAACAGACTAGTGAAAACAGTAACTGTTGATTGGATTGATATTTTGTCAGATATCAGTCATTTTTAATCCAATATCCTTACAATCCCGTTACTATGTCCAGAAGTCTTTGTCAGTGACTGTTGGACAGATGTGGTACAGCATGTATGAATACACAACAACATAAAAACTACCACATCTAGATCCCCTCTGTGGATCCCCACAGGTCAACGCACTAGTTCCATTCTACTTCCTGTTAGCTAACCTGCCCTTTAGCGCTCTGATACCTGATGTACAGCTGATACTGTTGGACACATAACTATTAAACATTTAGAACAGGGGTCTCAAACATGCGTCCCGAGGCCCAAATGCGGCCCACCAAAGGTTCCAATGCAGCTCATAAGATGAATTTGCAAAGTGCAAAAATTCCACAGTCCAGGCTGTGGAACTCATTTTAGTTGCGGTTCCACATACGGACCAATGTGATCTACAGACAAATAATAACAGCAGAAGAACCCACAAAAAAGAATGACTGCAGATTTTCTTCTCGGTTTGATGGGAAAAAAAAAAAAAATTACGTTGTGTCTAAATAATGACAACTTAAAATTTTTGTCTTTGTTTTAGTGCAAAAAATAATATTAAATTATGAAAATATTTACACTTATAAACTGTCCTGTAACAATAAAATGTGAATAACCTGAACAAATATGAACAACCTGAAATGTCTGTATTAGATTCAGCACAATTTGAACTCTATTCTCCTTGTTCCTCAGTGTTTAGTGTAGATCTGATCCAGAATGCACATGGACTAATGAGAAGTTGAGGCAGGACATTGTTAACCCTTTCATGCATGAATTGTGAGAACCTTGAGATTGTTTTTTTCCTGGGTGTTTTTATTCCTCTTTAGACATGAAAAAAAAATAATGCGATTGAAATAGTTTTTTATGAACCTATTTTTCATGGAGTTGCAAAAATGTCTACTCAGCCGGACACCATCTGTTTAATTTTTGAAGCAAAGAAACCTGTTTTTACCGATACACTGTGTGAAAACTACGACATTTTTTGAAAATGTTGTTAATCTGATGTTTTGTCACATTTTAACATATTCACTTTATGGGGATTATATGAAAAAAAAAAAATGTTAATGACAGTCTAACAGCCATAACAAGCACCTGATTTACACTCAAATATGTTAGTACAGATCAGGTTTATCAAGAACAGCAAAGTTACAGTAATGGCATGAATGTCAGTGTATGGGATGATGCTTAAGTGTCCACTGTGTTGGTTGATATGGAACTAAAATAATAAAATCCTTGAAAGTACGATAAGAGAACTGCTGTAGAATAACTGTCCATAAGTGACCACTATGCATGAAAGGGTTAAAATTGAACTTATTTTTCTTTAGAAATTTAATTTTTTTCAGGTTATTCACATCTTTTTTTGTTTGGATAGTTTATAAAAGTAAGTATTTTCATAATTTAATGGGGGGTTTTTTGTACTAAAACAAAGACAATTAAAGCCGCAAGCAGCATTGAAAGGCCCTCGCCACGGGCACGTGCAGTAAAAATATGTCCATCGTTCAGCAGGTGGCGCTCTAGCACCAAATTTTATGTCTTCTGATGAATTGGTGTAGGCCTGGGAGATTGACAATTGACTCAAATTTGAGGCAAATCAGTGTTTGTATGTCCGAACTGAACAAATTTTTGTATAAGTAAATCTGTAGGGGGCACTATGGAGCCAAAATTCAATTTCACACACGTGACTGATCCCGACTGGGCGTGTCCCCTTGACTCCCATTCATTCTAAGCAGGTGTAAATATGCGATTTGTGTACATGTCATGTACATGTTGGGAAAGGTCTGACTCATGAATGTGAATATGTGTGAGAGTGGAGACAGTGGCGAGACAGTGCGCCCACTGCAGACTCTATAGGCCCTGCGCCGGCTTTACTCGGCTCGGGCCCAAAAATTTGCAGTTGTCATTATTTATAGGTTATTCCGTTATTATTTTACTGGTTCGGCCCACTGCAGATCAAATGGGGCTGAATGTGGAACCTGAAACAAAATGAGTTTGAAACCCCTGATTTCGAAGAAGGTAACATTGTTTACTTGAGGTTAGCATAATGCTAGCAGTGTGGTCCATGTTTTCAGTAGCTAACTTAGCAGAAGTGTTAGCTTGGCAGCATACTCCCCACCCTCTTTCCTAGCTCCACCCTCTTGTCCACATATGATCATCTCTGGCTCCAGAAACCTTGAATATAAAGAATGAGCTGAAGAATGGATGCGGTTCAGAGACGTCACAGGGCCGGAGTTCAGAGCTGCTGGTTTGGTTCCTGTCCCTCAGACCCACGTGGATGCGATCCAGCTTCAGCACAGGGTCGACATGTGACGGGACCTGACCTTTGACCTGCAGGTTGGAGCAGCTCCAGAAGAGCATCAGATAAAGGGCTAATATGTAAACCAGGACAGAGACAGTGATAACAGCACAGGAGGACCAAGCCATGTGACCACAGAAAGAACGTCCAAAAGCCTGGACACATGGAAACTGGACCAGGTCTAGTCTGAGGAAGGGCTCGTACAGGGACAAACTGAGGGATCCATTCTGCACACTCCAATGTTTTTAAGTATACACTCTGATTTACTGTAGAACGTGTTCTTTTGTGTCTGGATGGGATTACCCTGTTCCACTTTGCTCTACTTCTGTGAGTCTGCTGCTGTGAAACACTTCTTTGCTCCTATGATTTACTTATTTGCTGAAAAAGTAGGAGAACGTCCAGTCAGTGGTCATTTATTAAGTGTTATGCTATCTCACAGTTCTGGAATAAAAGCTTTGTTTTTACTTCAAATGTACAAATACTGATGTGTGGACAGAGACTGGGACATGAAACCAAACACAAAGACACCACAGGGTGCACATCCCGTAACCCTTAAAGACCCAAACGTCCACCTTTAACCTATAGACCCAAGCATCCACCTTTAACCCTTAAAGACCCAAACGTCCACCTTTAACCTATAGACCCAAGCATCCACCTTTAACCCTTAAAGACCCAAATGTCCACCTTTAACCCTTAAAGACCCAAATGTCCACCTTTAACCCTTAAAGACCCAAATGTCCACCTTTAACCCTTAAAGACCTGAGCGTCCACCTTTAACCCTTAAAGACCTGAGCGTCCACCTTTAACCCTTAAAGACCCAAACGTCCACCTTTAACGTATAGATGACGTATAGATGACATGTAGATGAAGTATAGATGATGCATAGATGATGCATAGTTGATGTCCAAAACTGTCCAAAAGCAGGACAACAGTGTTGGGGACAGTCACCTTGACGTGTCCAGGAGTGTTTTCATGTGCTCGCCCACATGCTGTTCTTCAATAGTAGTTCGTTAGTTTTCAGTCCTGTATTTCTTTCAAAACAACAGAAGAAAACAGAAATAACACAGGGTCTCCCAAACCCTGTTTAATGTCATATTACGTTACGTTTGGTTTCCAAATACCATACAGTTTGATTTGTTTACATTACATGATCATTTATGGACATCTAAGCCAGTTTTGAGCGCTCCACGCTCTGTTCCAACTGTGTGCCAAAGTTCTTCTAAGTTTGTCCCAGAGCAGAACACCTGTGTGTCATCTGCAAATATAATACACTGACCTAATCAGAAACAGAACACATGTCATTAATAAGAAGAATAAACTGTTTGGGGCCAATGATGGAGCCCTGGGGCATTCCACAGGTTCAAATTCTGTCCTTGTTTGGTTTTTTTGAACATATTGCGTCTGTTTTCTATGTAATTTTTACCCAGGTGTAAACTGTCCCTTCAAATCCTATTCCCTAGGGACTGCAGATGAAAAGTAAAGGCATATTTATTATACAGCAACGTTCATAAATGTGCACGGTCCCTACGAAATAAACCAATAAAATACAAATAAAATAAATAAAGTCCAGCGTTCCATGTTTTCCACTAAATAGTCATGATCGATGGAATCAAAAGCTTTACTTAAATCTATGACGATACCGACTGGATGAAGATCACTGCATATGTAGCTGTTCTGTTCTTTTGGAATCCATATTGTTTATTTAAAATATTCTATTTTTCATTAAAGTTAAATAATTGAGTTTTTGTAAGATTTGAATCAACTGTGGCAGTAAAACTCCTGTGATTTAATGTAATTGAATTTAATATGAGCCTTAGCCTTAGGTGTAACATCAGTGTTTGACTGTAATGGGGGGGTGGGGGGTGGTCATGTGTCAGCGGGGGTCCATTTTGCTCGGAGGGGCCTGTGGTCATGCCGTGCCCTGTTAGCGCCGTGCCAGGGGTTAAGTACTGGACCGGGTCAATAGTGACATTAGTGGGATGAGTAAAAGGCTGGAGCCCAACCCCAGGGTTTGGGCGTCAAAGCGTCCGCTCTTCCAAACCCAGCTCGTCCTATGGATTAGTCAGTGCTCAGTGGGGGGGGTGTTCACTCACAGACAGAGCCCCCCCCCGCTGCTTCACACATTTGGACTTTGACTCCAGCCTGTGTGTTATGAATGTTTTAGTCTGGGTTGACCTATATTCGGTGCTGCTGCTGCCGCTGTGTGTGTTTTGTCGGTGCTATGTGGGTCAGAGGACAGAGGCCGTCCCCCTGTCGGAGTCACTTCAGTCCAGGCGCTCCTTCAACTCTAACACATCCACCTTATTCAGGACACACGACCCACGCATCAGCTCAGCCCTGTGCCTTTGGGTCCTCATGCCCTGATGTGACTCTGCACAACTCAAACAGTAGGTTCAGACGGTCCACTGTGTCTGAAGTGGGCCGGACCAGGACCATGGTGTAAAACAGTACCATGGTGTAAAACAGTACCATGGTGTAAAACAGTACCATAGTGTAAAACAGTACCATAGTGTAACACAGTACCATAGTGTAAAACAGTACCATAGTGTAACACAGTACCATAGTGTAACACAGTACCATAGTGTAACACAGTGCTATGGTGTAACACAGAGTAGGATGTAACATTTAAGTTCAAATGACATCGTGACAGTGTTCACATCTACAACAGGGGGGTCAAACATATGACCCAGGGGCCAAATCCGGCCCACCAAAGGGTCCAGTCCAGCCCACCAAAGGGTCCAGTCCAGCCCACCAAAGGGTCCGGTCCAGCCCACCAAAGGGTCCGGTCCAGCCCAAAAAAGGGTCCAGTAAATGTAAAAGTTTTCATGTAGTTTTACTAAAACATTAAAACAAACCATCTTTTCACAAAAAACATGACTAACATGAACAAATCTGACCAACCTGAAATGTCTGAACATAAATCAGTCTAATTTTACTAATATTCTGTCTGTTCTTAAACGTTTTGTATTTGCAGATCTACTGTATCTGTACGTTAGAAGGAACATGTGGAAATGATAAACAATGCATTTCCATATATAAGTCTGAACAAATATTATTATTACAGTTAATAATGCAATTACAAAGTTGAGTCCTTTTTTGGTTTTGTTTTATATTGATTATATCTTTATATCTTTTTTTGACAAGTGATACTGAAATGTTGTAAACAGTTCCATAAAACAGAGTTCTTAAACTAAAAAATGAGTCTATTTGTGAAATGATAGATGAAACTTTAATACATGACACTGATGTTGACTTTGGTGGATCTGGACCTGATGTTCACTGTAACGCACAGATCACAGTGGATTTACAAATACATAAAACATTTACTAACAGGTAAAATATTGGAACAATTATACTAATTTTTCTGTAGAAATGTACAGTTCATATTTGTTTTGGTTATACATGTTTTATTGTTAAAGCCTAGTTTGTAAATGTAAACATTTTCATGTAATTTTACTTCTTTATACTAAAACAATGAGAAACATTTGTATTTATAATTTAGAGCAGTGTTTCCAACCTTTTTGAGCCACGGCACATATTTGACATCAGAAAGCACGCCACCAAACAAACATGTCACAAAGCTATATTTATATAAATTTAATGTAAATCTACACTGTTAGGAAAAAAAAAAAAAAAAAACATAAAAAATGGTATTATTCTGGCAGCAGGGGTACCGAAAAAAATACTGTTAAATAACGGAAAATAACCATCTCATAAAAATACAGTAATTTTCCATAATTAAAATACAGTTTTTTGCCCTAACTTTACATGAGATTTTGCTTCTTTGTTGTTTTTTTTGACTTTTTAATGTTTAATAAATGTATTTAAACAATCAAATTACACACACACACACACATATATATATATATATATATATATATATATATATATATATATATATATATATATATATATATATATATAAAACTAATTTTCTCAGACTCAGTTGTTTCTGTTTCTGTTTTCTGAGACTCAGTTGTCCAATCCACTGATAAAAACTGTATTTGGACAGTTTATCAGTGCTTATACATGTTATACATTCACAAAAATACATTTTTTCAACATTTTTGTTGTGAAACCTCCTGTAATTACACAAGATATTTGTCAATTAACAAACAAGTCTGGTTCAACTGACAGAACAAATACTTCTTTTTCGGTTAATTGTCAGTAATTTTATCTCTTTTTTTTTTTTTTTTTTTTCCAGTATTAAACTTTAAATTAACAGTTTAATCTCATGAATAGAAAAAAAAAATTCTAAAATTATGATACATTTGCAAATGCATTTTAACTTTATTTTTCTGTGAAAAAAGAAAACATTTCTTTTAAAAACTTTAAATTTTTGGGTTATTCACAGTAACAGTTTTTTGTGTTATTTTACATTTGACATGTAAAATCACAGTCTGTTTTTGTTGTTTCATTGATATTTTTCTGTATCTTAAAAATACAGGAAAATTCTGTAAGATTACAGACTGAGATCCATCATAGTATAACAGAGGCACCCCCCCCACCCCAACCCAGTCCAAGGGTCCTGTGGGTAACCCACTGATCTGTAGTGTGTGTGTGTGTGTGTGTGTGTGTGTGTGTGTGTGTTATGAACAGAAGGCCCCACATCAGGGCCGGTTCACTTTCACTTGTCTTTTCAGATGTTGACAGTAGACTGTAGTTGAAGTGGATCATTGTTTGGTTCAGTCGTACGCAGCTGGATCACACTGTTCTGACACTGATCAGGTCAAAGTGGATCACCTTCCACCTGATGACGTCTCATTCACTAATGTGTGTAAAGTTACTGGTTGGAAACACTGGTTCTTCTGATGGTATTGAACTGGTTCTGATCCACCTCACATCCTGTCGGTCTGAATGCAGAATCTGACTGGAAATGGTCTGAACACCTTTGATCGTTCATATCATCAGTGTCATTTTTACATTCCACAGATTCATCCTGCACTGCAAAAAGAAATATCTGACATAGATAAATGAACCTGAATGTGGAATATTTATCTGAAAGATCATTATTTACATTTATTTATTTACTGAGACTTAATCATGTTCAGACTTTTTGACTTGTTCCAAGAATGTTCATCTGGGGCTGAACCCCACTAAGATATGACAACCTATTTAAAGCAACATAGAACAATAAATAAATAAGTAAAGATAAATAATAATAATAATAATAATAATAATAATAATAATAATAATAATAATAATAAAACAAAATATAATAAAAGCAGCTCCACTGTTGGAGGATGAGTCTGGTGGACAAAGGAACTGTTTACCCTCAACACATGAGGACTGGATTAGACAGTTTGGCCTGTAAAAAATAAAAATAAATTAAAAAAAAAAAAAAAGTGGCACATTTTAGAAAATGAGAAGGTGAACATGCAGAAGAATATAATAACGCCACCATGAAAACATGCATGAGTTCAGTGAAGTGACCCTTTTGCTGACAGCGTATATATATATATATATATATATATATATATATATATATATATATATATATATATATATATACATATATATATATATTTATATATATATATATATATATACATATATATATATATATATATATCATAGATTTAAAAAGTCTCACTATGAAGACTTGAAACAAGTATATTCCGCTGAAAATAAGACGTGTATCTTTCTATAATCCTTCGATAATATGTTCTTATTTGAATAAAACTTCATTAGTGTAATTATCTTCCTGCACTGACAGATAATTGGATTTAAAAGCAGACGTTTGAACCCAATCATGAACTGAATTGTCTTCTTTTTGTACGGGCCTGTATGTTTGACAGGCCTGGTCCAGTTGAAAACAGCAGACTCCTCTGGTACCAGAACCATTCCAGCTCTGCCCAGGTTCTTTCAGGGTGGGGGTGGGGGTGGGAGGTGGGGGGGTCCCTCTCAGGGAAACCATTTTGATGATGATGTCATTACGGAGCAGCCTGAAGGAACAGGTCCGACGACTGATACAGGAAACGTCCCCTTTGAACCTGAACTGATCAAACTGTGCAGGTTCACCTGGACTCAACAGAACCATCTGTGGGTCCCAGGGGGGTCCAGATCTGGACAGATGAAGGACCACCATGGAGGTCCACTGGAGGATGGGATGTGTTTGTGTTGTCCCTACGCTGCCACTTCACTCAACTCATGCATGTTTTCACGGTGACGTTATTCTATTCCTCTGAATGTTCGCCTTCTCATTTTCTAAAATGTGCCACTTTTCCACCAAATCAGACAAAAAGAACCAAATAAAACAACATGACAAACATCTGGTTTATTCAACTTTCCCTCAGGACTCAAATGAGCCTCTGAAGGACCGTCCCCCTTATGTGAGATCAGCTTCCACATTCAGACCAATGGGATCTGCAGTGGACCAGGAAAAGAAGAACAGAATAATATAGAAATAATACGAACTCCATGTTTTTCACTTTAGTTTCATGTAAAAAAAAAAATAACATTGAATTCTGAAAATATTTACATATTCAAACTAACCTGAAAAAAGTGAAATTGCAATTTTAACAATATTATGACAACAATAACAACATTAGTATTATTATTATTAGTAGTAGTAGTAGTAGTAGTAGTAGTGATAATAATAATAATAATAATAATAATATAATATTATGGTGTCATTTATACATGTGCATTATGGATCAGATCTACAAAAGTAAAAAACAAATAAAGAAACACTTATTTTAGTAAAATTGCACATAATTTTCTTTAGACATTTCAGGTTCATATTTGTTCAGGTTATTCACATTCTATTGTTACAGAACAGTTTGTAAATGTAAATATTGTCAGAATTTTATGTTATTTTTTGCACTAAACAAAAAAACATTTGGAGTTGTCATTTATAGGCACAATGGAATATTATTTTTTCATGTTAAACTTAGAGGAACATTTGGACTCATTATTTCTCGGTTATTCTGGTTTTATTTGACTTGAGCTCACATTGGTTTGTATGTGGAACGAACTAAAAACACTTCAACACCTTTGACTGTTCATGGCTTCAGTGTCATTTTTGTACTTTGCAAATTCATCCCACAGGCCGGACTGGACCCTGTGGAGGTCCGGACTGGACCCTGTGGAGGTCCGGTTCTGGCCCATGGGGGGTTAGACACCCCTGTTCTAAACCACGGATGTCCAACTCATTTTAGTTCAGGTTCCACATTCAGCCCAACCTGATCTGAAATGGAACAGATCAATTAAACAATAGACACAGTAACCTATAAATAATAATCCAAATGTTTGTCTTTGTTTTAGTGTGAAAATGAAATTACTTTATGTAAATATGAATAACCTGATCAACCATGTACACCCTGAAATATCTATTAAAGTGATAAATGCCATTTCACCAACATTATGATGAACCCGGTTTACAGACAAACGCACTAAACATTTAAGAACCAGCAGAATATTGAAAAAAAATCCACATTCCAGGGTTCTCATATTTGTTCAGGTTATTCACACTTTATTGTGACAGGATTAATAAATAATTATATGATTTAACTCTTTTATGCATGAATTATAAGAGCCTTAATCAAGATTTTTTTTTTTTTCCTAAGTGCTTTTATTTCTCTAGGCATTAAAAACACAAGGCGACTGAAATGTTTATTATGAACCTATTTTTCATGGAGTTGCAAAAATGTCTACTCAGCTGGACCCTGTGCATTTAATTCTGAAGCAAATAAACATATTTATTGATATACTGAATGAAAACTATGAAATAAAAGCATTTTAACACAGAAAATCTGATGTTTTCTCACATTTTAACATACTCTAATATGGAGATAATATACAAAAAAAATGTTTCTTTAAAAAAAACCTGTTAATTACAGTCTAATAACAATAACAAACAATTGATTTACACTCAAACATGTTAGTGCAGATCAGGTTTATCAAGAACAGTAAAGTTACAGTAACGGTCTGAACTGCAGTGTATGGGATGGTGCATGAGTGTCCACTGTGTTGGCTGATATGGAACTAAAACAACCAAACCTATGAATATACAAGAGAACAGCTGCAGAAGAACTGACCACTGGAGTGACCACTGGAGTGACAACTGTGCGTGAAAGGGTTCATTTTATTTTTTTGGAGTTGTCATTATTTATAGGTATATATACATATAATAATATATAAAGTTATATATATATATATATATATATTACTTGTGTGTGGTGATGAACACCATTGACTGTTTTTTTTTCTTTAGTGTCTTTTTTTACTTCTGAAATTCATCCCACTGGCCGGTTCGGACCCTCTGGTGGGCCGGTTCGGACCCTCTGGTCTGGACCCCTGGGCCGTATGTTTGACACCCCCGCTGTAAACTGAACCGACAGTCTGACCCCCTCTGTACCCCCATAAACTCTGACTAGGGGTGTAAGAAAATATCAGTTCTGCAATATAACGCGATGTTTGATTTTGCAATACTGTACCGATATTAAAAAGTACTGTATCAACTATTTTTATATATTTATTCAAATCCAGATATTTGTGGAGGTTCATTTTTTTGTTATATTTTATTCTTATTTAACGCTCTTTTATTAACCCTTTCATGCATGAATTACTAGAACCTTAATCAAGATTTTTTTTTTTCTTGAGTGATTTTATTCCTCTTTAGGCATTTAAAAAAAAAAAAAAAGTGATATATATATTTTTTTTATTAAGCTATTTTTCATGGAGTTGCAACAATGTCCACTCAGCCGGACACCATATGTTTAATTTTTGAAGCAAAAAAAACATGTATTTACTGTGAAAACTATGAAGTAAAAAAAATTTAATGCAGCTAATCATATGTTTTCTCACATTTAACATGCTCTAATACAAGTCATTACTCACTTCATTGAGATAAAATACAAAAAAAAATAAACTTTTGTTGTTAATTACAGTCTAGTGACAATAACAAGGACTTGATTTACACTCAAATGTTAGATCAAGTTTATCTAGAACAGCAAAGTTACAGTAATGTTATCAATTGTAGTGTATGGGATGGTGCATAAGTGTCCACTGTGTCGGCTGATATGGAACTAAAACAACAGAACCCATGAATATACAAGAGAACAGCTGCAGAAGAACTGACCACTGGAGTGACCACTGTGCATGAAAGGGTTAAATAATGTTCGTTCCTTTGTTGGGATCGCACAAAAATCCTGTTCTGATGTTAGTTCTGAACAAATAGAATGTGAACATTTGAACAGGATCTGAAACTGGAATGTCTGCAAAACAGAATTTCAGTTTGAACAAAGGAACTTTTTGTGATAGAACATTAGATCCTGTTGTGATCAAATAAAAATATGTTTAGTATTTGTGCAGATTTTGGGTGTAATTCAGTTCTTCAAGGAAATAATCATTTAAAAAAAATGAATAAATAAATAAATAAAAATTGCCTTTTAACAGTATCATGATATATTGTGATTTGTATGGTGTCACCAGATTCTTGCCAGTACACAGCTCTATATCCTCTGACAGTAAAAGGGACGCGTGGACGTGGTCATTTTCTCCTCATGTGTTCATCTGTTCATGTGTTCATGTGTTAAAGTGAGTTGACGCAGACGCACAGACTGACCCGCTCTGCAACTTCCAAAAACCTGGTTCTGGTTCTGATCACCTACTGGACTGATGGACCATTTGAAAGGAAATCCCCTCAGAGGCTGTGGAACACATGCAGAACCCTCATATTTTGGAGTCAGCAGAACGCATGGATGTTTGTGGACAGACATGAGCAGATGCGCACAGATAAGAGCCAATAGACAGTCACCTTTAGCCGCGGCAGTCTGAACCTGTTGCATAATGGAGGGGGAACATGACTTATGTATATGGGGGGGGGGGGGGGGTAATCTCTGAATTCTAGGATTCAAGCAATGTTTAATTTACTGTAGATGTTCCAATGAAATAATGATGATGGCACCACGTGCACAGAGAAAGCACCGACAAACAAAAGAATCTATTTGTAGAATTCATCTGAGACACTGAACTAATGGAACCACAGACTGTCCTCTGCTACTGTTAGTACATTATTGAACTGAACACACCACCATCATGTTTCAGTGATTTCAAAATCCACCTTAAACAGGAGTGAGTTGACAAAGAGGATTTAAGGACACGCTTTAATCCGCTGACCTCATGTGCACCAACTCCGACACATGCGTAAAAGCAGCAGCGGCACTCTGAAACATTCATCTGTTCAAACCCCATGAAATATTCACCGACAACTATTAAAACAACTGCAGGGAAACAACGACGAGACTGACACACGGACAACAGACGTGGATTATTTCCGCCACCTCCGTGGGCAGTTCACTGACATGAGCCGGTTACGGTCCACAGTGGACATGTCCAATACGCACCATGTCCAGTACGCACCATGTCCAGTACGCACCGGCGGCACTAGGACAACATTCAAGTGTGTCTGTGGAACAAACGGACGCGTCCCGGCTGTTTTTGAAGCGGTTCCATTTCCGGTCCCAGTTTCACAGACTGGTTGAAACTCTGGTTTTGACCCAAACTAGACGTTTTTCCCTCCGTGAACACGTCAGGCGTTTTCCACGGGTTCATTCGGTGACTGTTGTACATCAGATAGGACTGGGTTTGGGTACAATACTAACACACACGGACACGGTTACGCACGGACCCACGGACTGCGGGACGGAACCAGTGGACCATTTCGGTTGAAGGAGGACTGAAGTGTGTGTGTGTGTGTGTGTGTGTGTGTGTGTGTGTGTGTGTGTGTGTGTGTGTGTGTGTGTGTGTGTGCGTGCGTGCGCGTGTGTGTGAAGCAGATTGATTTGGACTCTTCGTTCGGACTCAGGGGATGCGCTGTTTTTTTGTTTGGTTTTTTTTTTGTTTGTTTGTTTTGTTTTGTTTGTTTTTTTGCGGATGCGCACATAAGCGCCTTAAAAGTGTTGCGCGTGCATCAGGGGGTTCCTCACTTCCTTAAATTGTGTGTTGACAGCTGGACCCGGGTCCTCTCCAAACCGCAGGAACCAAAACAAAAAGCCCTTTCACTCCTCGACCTGAGCCTCCAGGAGCCGTCTGGTTCCACCTGAGGTCCAGGTGGACTCCTGGAGGCGCATCCAGGTCCAGGTGGACTCCTGGAGGCGCATCCAGGTCCAGGTGGACTCCTGGAGGCGCATCCAGGTCCAGGTGGACTCCTGGAGACGCATCCAGGTCCAGAGCGGCTCCTCGGCACTAACTGACACAACAACTGCAGCGGCATCCTCCGGGTGTGAGGAGCAAACAGCACTATTAAACTGGGGGGGGGGGGGGGGGGTCCGCGGATCGGACGGGCCATGGAAATGTGAAATCAGCGCGATCCAACTGCTGTTTGAACACAACAACAACAGGAGTTAAAAAAAAAAAAAAAAAAAAACCGACAAGCTCCAAAAACCTACAGCATCAAACCGCCCGCGCAGACGGACCGGACCGGCCCATGTGTGTCCGAAGGTTCCGAAAACTACGTTAAAGTGCGGATCAGAGCAGGGCTTCGTGCCTCCTGCTGTCACAGACATTTTAAAATTAGTCTAAAACATGTCCACGCAGGATAAAAACATGTGAGGAACGTATCTGAAGCAGTAAAGTACTTCTACAGAACTTTCCGGCTCCGGTTCGGACTCGGTGCTCCGTAAACACTGATATTTACGCGCGTCTTTACGCACAGATCCTCCACCGGCTCCGGCGCACAGGCCGGCCTTACCTTCCCTCCTCATGCCGACTTTGAGGCATTTCTTCAGGCGGCAGTACTGACACTGGTTCCGGTGGTGCTGGTCGATGGGACAGTCCCGGTTCCCCCGGCAGGTGTAGGTCAGGTTCCGCCTCACGGAGCGTTTGAAGAAGCTCTTGCAGCCCTCGCAGGTGAACTGGCCGTAGTGCTTGCCGCTGGACTTATCCCCGCACACCATGCAGTCCACGTTTGGGATCTTGTCCCCGGAAAGCGCGTCGTTTCCCGGGGTGGAACCGTTGGGCGTCCCCGGTCCCCCGCCGGGCTCCTGGCCGCAGATCTGGAGCTGAGAGCCCGGATCTGCAGAAATGGTCTCCGGCCACTGGTTTACTACCATTGCCATGCTATCCCCAAACAGGTACCGAACCGAACCGAGTCAAAGCTGCAGAGACAGATCCGTGTTCGGGGGGTGGAACCCGGGGCTCAGTTCGGCGGTTCTTGTCGGTGGTCGTGTGCGCGCGGGTCAGAGTTTAAAGGCGGATCAGAGTTTCCTCGGCTCGGTCATGGTGCCGGTCCGGCTCATCCATAAACAGCCGCGGGTCTTCGGACGCAGACTCGGAAAAGCCCCCTTAGTGTACCCACTGGACCACGGACTGCCCGTCGGCCCACCGGTCAGTATGGGTTCGGAACCGGACAGCTGAGCGGGTTCAGATCAGACGGGCTGCTCCGGACGCGGACCGCATCCCCGGTTCCGTCACACGGTCCCGGACACGGCGTGGGCGCAGTCCCGAACCGTCCACAGTGCGCGTTCCTCTGGTTCTCTGAGGTTCGGAACCGGCGCAAACCACAGATAGATAAGATATGTGCGTTCTGAGAAACACGCGTGGGTTCGGTGAAGTCCCAGAATCCTCCGCGCTGGTTTTCTGTAGAAGAATGTGGCGCAAACAGACGCAGAGGTGGATGAAGCCCGTGCTGGCCGCGCGCCGCTCCGTCCCGTCTGGGGGAGATTTGGGTAAAGTGTCAGTAGCAGGCTGTGCCCCCCCCCCCCCCCAACACACACACACACACACACACACACACACACCACCACCACCACCACCACCCCCCAGGGCGCTCCATATACGGGCATAAAGGCCAAATAAGGCCTGGTGCCCCCCTCCCATGTGGACGGAGGGGAGGCTCTGATTGGACACGAAAGGCTGAGTCAATGTAAGCGGTGCTCTGATTGGACAGGAGTCCGGCAGGGGGCGTTGATTGACAGGAGGTGGTTGATTCCAGCGCCTTAAGTCCAGGATCCACCCGATGGAACCCAGTAGAACCCAGTAGAACCCAGACCAGTCTAGTCCGGTTGGACCCTGAGGAGGAGAAGGTTTCATTTGGAATCATCTTTAACCCTTTCATGCATGAATTTTGAGAACCTTAGTCAATGTTTTTCCTTCAGTGTTTTTATTCCTCTTTAGGCATGAAAAAAAAACAATGCAAAAGAATTTTTTTTATGAACCTATTTTTCATGGAGTTACAAAAACGTCTGCTCGGCTGGACACCATGTGTTTAATTTTTGAAGCAAAGAAACATGTTTAAAACTTATCATCAGAAAGTGATAAACTGCGTGAAAACTATGAAATAAAAACATTTTTAATACCGCTAATTGCTAAATTGCTAATGTTTTCTCACATTTTATGATACTCTAATGTTAGTTCTTAGTCATTTCATTGATATAAAATCCTCCTGAGACCCAGGAAATGGACAGTTTTAGCTTTTTTACATTAAAAATTTGTCTTGATTGGAAACTGCATAATGCAACAGTTTTTTCAGATACATTTTTAAAATCATTTTTATTTACTGACTGATTTTTTAATGGAATGTCCTTTGTTAATGGACAGTATTTTTTAAGTTAAACTGTCAAACTTTTGTCCCCTACAGAGGACAAAATGCATTACTGGGTCACAGGAGGATATGCAAAAAAATAAATAAATAAATAAATCTTTCAGAAAACTGTTAATTACAGTCAAATAAATATTAGCAAATGATTTTCATTCAAACATGTTAGTGCAGATCAGGTTTATCATGAGCAGGAACGTTATAATAATTGTATGAACTGCAGTGTTTGGGATGGTGCAGAAGTGTCCACCGTGTCGGCTGATATGGAACTAAAACAACCAAACCCATGAATATACAAGAGAACAGCTGCAGAAGAACTGACCACTGGAGTGACCACTGGAGTGACCACTGTGAATGAAAGGGTTAAACTTTAGTCCAAAAGCATCAGAGGTTCAAATACAGAGGAATGGGAGTCCATTCAGACCAATAACTGACCTACTGGAAGAAAAAAAATATTATAATAATAATAGAGAGTGTGTATTTGTCGTAAAAGTACCAGTTTGTGGATGGTTCTGTCTGCAAATGTGTAAAGTGTTTGTTTGACACTGAAGAAAAAAAAAAAGATAATAACAAATCTATGACCTAGAAAATTACTACTCCTACATGAGGATATGAACCCTTTCATGCACAGTGGTCACTCCAGTGGTCAGTCCAGTGGTCAGTCCAGTGGACAGTTCTTCTGCAGCTGTTCTCTTGTATATTCATGGGTTTTGTTGTTTTAGTTCCATTTCAGCCGACACAGTGGACACTAATGCACCATCCCATAATAATACACTGACATTCAGACCATTACTGTAACTTTCCTGTTCTTGATAAACCTGATCTGCACTGACATGTTTGAGTGTAAATCAATTAGACTGTAATGAACAGTTTCTTTTGAAACAAAAAGTGTTTTTTTTTTTGTTTTTGTTTTTTTTGCATATTACCTGAGTAATAGCTAGTATTATTGAATGTTAAAATGTGAGAAAACATCAGATTAGCTGCATTTTTACAAAAATATTTCATAGTTTTCACACAGTATGACAGTACATACATGTTTCTTTGCTTCAAAAATTAAACAAATGGTGTTCAGCCTAGTGGACATTTTTGTAACACCATGAAAAATAGGTTCATAAGAACGTTTCAATCAATTTTTTTCATCCCTAAAGAGGGATAAAAACGCTCAGGAAAAAAAAAAAAAATCTTGATTAAGGCTCTCATAATTCATGCATTAAAGGGTTTTTATTGAATTTCTACACAAAATTTCAAGGTAATCTATTTAATTTAAATGTTTGTCCATTTATCATCATTATCTATCTATCTATCTATCTATCTATCTATCTATCTATCTATCTATCTATCTATCTATCTATCTATCTATCTATCTATCTGTCTATCTGTCTGTCTGTCTGTCTGTCTGTCTGTCTGTCTGTCTGTCTTGCTTACTACACTAACTTCACAACAAAACCAGCAATAATAATAATAATAATAATAATAATAATAATAATAATAATAGATAATGGGTGTAAAAATGTAAACAAAGCCCACAGTTCTATTCAAACTAAACAGTAAAACAGATGCTGTTAAAGGCTGTTCCTTCAGAGGAGCCCACTGTGGGCCCTGAACGCACCACCAGGGCCCGGGGGCCATGGGGTTGGCCCCTGCCTGGGTGTAATTGTTGTCACATGTAACCTTACCTGTGTGTGTGTGTGTGTGTGTGTGTGTGTGTGTGTTTGTCCATTAGGCTCGGACTGCCTAATGCCGAGGGCCACTGTCCATTCCAGGGTAATTCTAGACCGCCACGGGCTTAGAATGAATCTGACCAGGATTTGAGCCAAAAGGGTTAATTAAAGGAGGATCAGGCCCCAGGGTTAGCAGTGGACGACACACACACACACACACACACACACACACACACACACACACACACACACACACACACACACACATGCAGATCTTTCTAAACTCCTCTTTCTAAACGTGGATGTGCAGATCGTTGTTTTTTTTTCCATATTCCTCTTGTTCACAGGTTTCCTCTGAGGCTCATATTTTCACCTACACTTCCACAAATGGTTCAGTCTGAAATCATACGATGGATTCGTTCATATGAGATGACCCATCAGTGTGTAGAGCAGGGCTCTGAAACTCATTTTCTTTCAGGTTCCACATTCAGTCTGATTTGATCAGCAGTGGGTCGAACCAGTAAAATAATAACAGACTAACCTGTAAAGAATGACAACTGACAATTTTTGTCTTGGTTTTAGTGCAAAAAAAACATTAAATGATGAAAATACTTACTTTTATAAACTATCCAAACAAAAAAGATGTGAATAACCTGAAAAAACTGAAACTTCTTAAGAAAAATCAGTGCAATTTTAACAATATTCTTCCTCCACTTCTCATTAGGAAGAAAAGGAACAGGAAGAAAAGAGTTCAAACTGGACTGAATTTAATACAGACATTTCAGGTTGTTCTTATTTGTTCAGGTTAGTCACATTTTATGGAACAGAATAGCTTGTAAATCGGCTAAAATGTGCTTAGAGGTCTTATTTGTGTCTGTGTTCATATTAAATCAGTCTCAGTGAATCCAAAGGAACTTTGTGTTGGTAAATGACAGTTGTTCAAATGGACAGGATTTCACTTCTGTTCAACATGTTGATGCTCATATGAACTATGTTTTCAGCTCAAAAATGAACCATTTCAGCACAATTAATGCTATATTTTCATGTCACAAATGGACAAGTTCTATTTGAACTGAATTGAGCTGAAAAACAAATCTTCTCTTCTTTCAGATTCCTCAGTTTTTCTTCCCAGATTCTCTCCTCCATATCACATGTTTTATTTGTACAGGTTCAATCTGGAGTATGGTGCTGATCCATCCTGCTTCTGTTCCACCAATACATACATGAAGAATGGCACACAGCACTGTTTACATCAACACTTTTACAATAAGAAGCATTTTTATACAGAAAGAACAATTCTATATTATTTCCTCTTTAGTCTGATGCTAAACTATCCAATAAATAATAGTGCTCCTAGTTTTTGCACAGGGATCATTAGTGTAAACGCTGACATGGCTGCAGAGCATCAGTATGATGGGATCCACAACAACCATGTCACATCCGTCCACTGACACATTTAGTGTTTTTGTGTCAGCTGGGATTGTTTTAGATCCACAATACCAACATTTATGAAGAAGAGCACAATTAGCAATAGGAAGTCTATAAGTTTATTCCTAATAAAGTACTGGTACTGACCAGAGCATCATGGGTAATGTCACGTCCGTCCACCAGCAAAAGTTTTCACATACACGTGCTATTCCAAATCCAATATTTATGAAAATAGAGCTTCCACTGTCAAAGAATATCAGTAGTCTGTGCACAAATGGATTAGCATTATTTACACACACTTCTATGACTTTAGGACAACTGTTTTTTTTTTTGACAAAAATGGACACTCATTTGACCCCCTAAGGAAATTTTAGCCGACATACATGCAGATCTTTCTAAACGTGCATGTGCAGAATGGTTCAGTCTGAAATCATACGATGGATTCGTTCATATGAGATGACGCATCAGTGTGTAGAGCAGGGCTCTGAAACTCATTTTCTTTCAGGTTCCACATTCAGTCTGATTTGATCAGCAGTGGGTCGAACCAGTAAAATAATAACAGACTAACCTGTAAAGAATGACAACTGACAATTTTTTGTCTTGGTTTTAGTGCAAAAAATAAAAAATAAAAACATTAAATGATGAAAATACTTACTTTTATAAACTATCCAAACAAAAAAGATGTGAATAACCTGAAAAAACTGAAATTTGTGAAGAAAAAAAGTGCAATTTTAATAATATTCTTCCTCAACTTCACATTTCTACACATGTATTATGGTTTGGATCTAAAGACACTAAACACTTAGTAACACGCCACTTGTTAAAATTGTGCTTAAGTTTCTTTAGACATTTCAAGTTGTTCATATTTGTTCAGGTTATTCACATTTTATGGAACAGAATAGCTTGTAAATATTTTCAGACTTTAAAGGTTTTTTTTGCACTAAAACATAGACAAAAATTTGAAGTTGTCATTATTTATAGGCATAATGTAATTTTTTAATTTTATTTTTTTTCACATCAAACCCAGAGGAAAATATGGAGTCATTATTTTTTGTAGGTTCTTCTGCTATGATGCTATTATGAGTTCCACAGCCTTGACTGTGGAATTTTTGCACTTTGCAAATTCATCCCAGGGGCCGGACTGGACCCTTTGGGAGGTCGGTTTTGGCCCCAGGGCCACATGTTTGACACCTGTGCTGTAAATGAACAACAGTTGGTGTCAAAATCATTCAATCTCCAGCGGGTCAGACCAGTTAAACACTGTCATAATAACCTATAAATAATGACAACTCCATATTTTCTATTTCTTTTAGCACAAAAAAGTAAATTTACATGAAAACTTTTACATTTACAAACAATCTTCTCACAAAAAAAATGTGAATAAACTGAACAAATCTGACCAACCTGAACTGTCTTCGTATAAATCAGTGTAATTGGACCAATATTCTGTTTGTTATTGAAGGTTGTGCGTGGTTGTAGATCCACTGTATCTGTAAGTTACACTGTAAAAAAAAAAAAAAAAAGATCTATAATTTAACAGGATTTTCACTGTTTATTTTACAGATTTTTCCTGTACTTTTAAGATACAGGAAAATATCAATGAAATGACAAAAACAGACTGTGATTTTACATGTCAAATGTAAAATAACACGAAAAAACTCTAACTATGAATAACCATAAAATTTCTATTTTTTAAAAGAGTTTTTTTCTTTTTTCACAGAAAAATACAATTAAAATACATTTGTAAATGTATCATAATTTCACAAATATTTATCTTCTACTTATGAGATTAAACTGTTAATTTAAAGTTTAATACAAAAAAAAAAAAAGTAGTAATAGTAATAATAATAACAAAACGAGATAAAATTACTGACAATTAACCATAACAGAAGTATTTGTTCTGTCAGTTGAACCAGACTTGTTTGTTCATTGACAAATATCTTGTGTAATTACAGGAGGTTTCACAACAAAAATGTTGAATAAATGTATTTTTGTGAATGTATAACATGTATAAGCACTGATAAACTGTCCAAATACAGTTTTTATCAGTGGATTGGACAACTGAGTCTCACTGAAAATTATTTATATATATATTTATAGGGAATTGGATTGTCTTAATACATGTAAATATTCTTTATTAAATATTAAAAAGTAAAAAAAAAAAAAAATGCAAAATCTGTTGTAAAGTTAGGGCAAAAAACTGTATTTTAATTATGGAAAATTACCATATTTTTATACGATGGTTATTTTCCGTTATTTAACAGTATTTTTTCGGCACCCCAGCTGCCGGAATAATACTGTTTTTTGTTTTTTGTTTTTTTTACAGTGTAGAATGAACATGTAGAAATGATAAACTGAGGCAGAATATTGTTGCACTTATATTTCTTAAGAAATTTCAGGTTGTTCATGTTATTGCCATTATTTTTAAAAGATATTTTGGAAAATTTCAATATTTTCATCCTGTAATTTTAGTTTATTCCCTTTAAAACCTAGATAAAAGTTGACCTTGTTCCTGTGCTGTTATGTTTTTGTACTGGTCCGGCCCATTTCAGATCAGACTGGACTGAATGTGGAACCTGAACCAAGGTTATTATCATTAACAAAAACTAACAAAATGACGAAAACTAGAATCGTAAAAACATTTTCGTTAACTGAAATAAATAAAAACTATCATTAAAAGAAAAAAATGATAACTAACTGAAACTGTAAAATTCCCTTCGTTTTTGTCTTTGTCAATATCGGATTGATACAAAAGTGATTTATTTCGCTCAAGCAATTTAAGCTAGTGGCACCATACGACACTTTTTGCTCCGTCACTTGTGTTCACTTGTGGTTTCCAGTCGTCTTCTGGTCCCCACTCTACCTGGAAACATGGAGACTAAAGCAGCAGAGTCCTGTCTGGGATTGATTTGAATTCAAAGATAAAAGAAATAAAGAAACTAAAACTGAGCATTAGAAATTAACAAAAACTAATAAAAACTAGCAAACCTGCTCTAAAACAAATCAAAACTAAATGAATTAGAGAAAAAAAAAGTCAAAACTAAATAAAACTAAAGTACAATGAAAAATCCAAAACTATTAGAACTTTGGCACCGACGGGAACTGAAACAGAAAAGGAGCTTCAAGCAGATGCACAGAACAGGGTTTGGATCTGAGGACGGGTCCAGCAACTGGTGCAGGAGGGGAGGGGGCAACAGGAGGGGAGGGGGCAACAGGGAGGGGAGGGGGCAACAGGAGGGGAGGGGGCAACAGGAGGGGAGGGGGCAACAGGGAGGGGAGGGGGCAACAGGAGGGGAGGGGTGAGGGGCAAAAGGGTGGTAAACACGAGCGCCCTGCATGGCCCAGGAAATGCAAAGGTCACCAGTTGACTTGTTAATTTATGGCTGTTCTGACAACACCAGTGCCCACAATGCACTGCTGCAGTCCAAGCCTCTGCTAAATCTGATCCCATTGAGGAAAGCAGGTATGAAACCTGAGGCCAGAACCGAACAGAAATAGGAACGAGCGGTTTGTTCACAGCTGGGATGGGTCTTCTGTGTGGACACACGGCTCACTGGACGTCCAGCACTTCCACATGACTGTAGAAACGGACACAGTGAAATGGACGCAGTGAAACGGACGCAGTGAAATGGATACAATGAAATAGACACAGTGAAATGGACATAATGAAATGGATGCAGTGAAATGGACAGAGTGAAATGGACACAATTAAATGGACACAGTGAAATAGACACAGCTAAATGGACACAGTGAAATGGATGTAGTGAAATGGACACAGTGAAATAGACACAGTGAAATGGATGCAATGAAATGGACGCAGTAAAATGGACACAATGAAATGGACGCAGTGAAATGGAAACAATGAAATGGACGCAGTGAAACGAACACAGTAAAATGGATACAATGAAATGGACAGAGTGAAATGGACATAATGAAATGGATGCAGTGAAATGGACGCAGTGAAATGGACACAATGAAATGAACGTAGTCAAATGGACGCAGTGAAATAGACACTAGTGAAATGGATGCAATGAAATGGACGCAGTAAAATGGACACAATGAAATGGACGCAGTGAAATGGAAACAATGAAATGGACGCAGTGAAACGAACACAGTAAAATGGATACAATGAAATGGACAGAGTGAAATGGACATAATGAAATGGA
>NC_043972.1:60095643-60098541 GCF_902148855.1 Sphaeramia orbicularis
ACCATGTGACCTGTAGACCAGTAGAACCATGTGACCTGTAGACCAGCGGAACCACGTGACCTGCAGACCAGCGGAACCATGTGACCTGTAGACCAGTAGAACCAGGTGACCTGTAGACCAGTGGGACCATGTGACCTGTAGACCAGTGGGACCATGTGACCCGTAGACCAGCGGAACCACGTGACCTGTAGACCAGCGGAACCACGTGACCTGTAGACCAGCGGAACCACGTGACCTGTAGACCACCAGAACCACGTGACCTGTAGACCAGCGGAACCACGTGACCTGTAGACCAGCGGAACCATGTGACCTGTAGACCAGCGGAACCATGTGACCTGTAGACCAGCTGAACCATGTGACCTGTAGACCAGTGGGACCATGTGACCTGTAGACCAGTGGAACCATGTGACCTGTAGACCAGTGGAACCATGTGACCTGTAGACCAGTAGAACCATGTGACCTGTAGACCAGCGAAACCACGTGACCTGCAGACCAGCGGAACCATGTGACCTGTAGACCAGTGGAACCATCTGACCTGTAGACCAGTGGAACCATGTGACCTGTAGACCAGTGGAACCATGGGACCTGTAGACCAGTAGAACCATGTGACCTGTAGACCAGCGGAACCACGTGACCTGCAGACCAGCGGAACCACGTGAACTGTAGACCAGCGGAACCACGTGACCTGTAGACCAGTGGAACCATGTGACCTGTAGACCAGTGGAACCATGGGACCTGTAGACCAGTAGAACCATGTGACCTGTAGACCAGCGGAACCATGTGACCTGTAGACCAGCTGAACCATGTGACCTGTAGACCAGCGGAACCATGTGACCTGTAGACCAGCTGAACCATGTGACCTGTAGACCAGCGGAACCATGTGACCTGTAGACCAGCTGAACCATGTGACCTGTAGACCAGCGGAACCATGTGACCTGTAGACCAGCGGAAGGCACTGATGTCCTGCTGTGTATGAGAGTCAGTATTCATGAACTTTGGAAAGTTCAGGCTGAAACAGTCAGTGTTTGTATGAACTTAAAGGAGGACATGAACAGAACAGAGGGTGAATATAAAACTGACAAACAGTCAAAGTGACAAAAACGCTCCTTCTTCTCATCTGGTTCGTCCCATTCGCTGCTCCACCACAGCTGTATGTATGAACCCTTTCATGCATGAGTTATGAAAAAAAAGGACTTAGATTTTTTTTTTTTGATTGATTTTATTTCTTAAAATTAGGTTAAAGTTGAAATGCATTTTGAATTTTATATTTATATATACATATATATATATATATATATATATATATATATATATATGTGTGTATATATATATATATATATATATATATATATATATATATATATATATATATGTATATGTGTGTGTGTGTGTGTGTGTGTGTGTGTGTGTTTGTTTGTTTTGTTTTGTTTTTTTTCCAGAGGACATTTTCCCTCCTCAGACGCAGGAAAGGACAGTTTAGACTGATTTTAATTCAATAATTGCTGATTTTGGAAACATCATGATGCAACAGTTTTTTCACATGCATTTTTGAAACCTTTTTACTTTTTCATTTCATTTATTTCGTTCATGGTTGTGCATTTCATCAGCAAACATTCAATAATCATCAAGTAAACAAACATGTACACCCCCATGCTCGAAAAGCAGCAGGATGAAGAAACTGTTGTATTTCCCTCCCCCTTCTACATAATAACAGCCTTAAGGGTTAGTCATACACAACTAAGTATAAAATCATATTGCATAAAGTCAGACAAACCAAACTAAATACATCCAAGATACTAGAAAATGAACACAAAACCAAGTGCAAAACTACGTGTCCAACAGAGGTGTTTGTGTCAGACTGCAGTGGAAGCTCATCTTCTCCTAAAATGACTCCCATTAAATGCTCAAATCTGTTCAGTTGTTTTCATTTCATTGACTCCAAATGTGTTGGAACACGTTCATCTCTCAGACCAGTTGGTTCAGAATCAGTCTGATCCCAGATCAGTGGACTGGATGTTGTTCACTTCTCCTCCATTCCCGTGTCTGTGTTTTCTCCTCCATCTCTGCTCAGTGCATTTGTCGTAGACGCTCAGCGTCCATGCACTTCAATGGGACTGAGTGGAACTGCTGGAAACTGACTCTAAACTGGACGCTCATTGAATAAATGACACCATGTTGTCCCGCCCCCGGATGCTTGGCGTCTCTGGGGGTGAATGGAGCTGTGGGCGGAGCTTGGCCGGGCCGGACGCTGAGCTTCCGCGTGCCGATTGGAGGATGGGTCGAAAGGCTGAATGCGGTTTGATTGACAGCTGTTTTCAGATCTGCTCCTTCACTGACACAGTTCAGTTTAATACCGTCACACATTCTGCTGTGGAATCACAGAAACCAAATGAACTGTTCATTTACTGACCTGGAAGAAAACACAACCACTGGACTAACTGGTTTCATTTAACATAATTTCAACATTTTCTTCTTTACTTGGTACGATAAGGTCACTGAGCATTTTCGTAAAAAGGAACGGAGGGATGAATTTATGTTTAAATAACTTGACTTTTTTCTTGACAATGAGCTTCCCCTGTCTGAAAGACCAGCAGCCGACACTGGTGTCCACAAAGTACAAAACATAGTTAAACATATACCTGATGAAATGATGCGAAAACATTATACCAGACCAAAATAAGTCAATAAATAAGTCACAGGATGCAGTACAAATATGAAGCAAAATGTAAAAACTTAGAACTGTTCATATAGTCTCATTGTTCTGTCTTTATACACTTTTTTCAGTTGGAATGTGTTTGTACAGTCCTTCAGCTCATTACTGAATATCCTTTGTGTTGAACAGTTTATGTTTTTTTTTTGTTTTTTTGTCTAAATCTGTGAAGCTCTTGAACCTCTTAA
>NC_043972.1:60098641-60103641 GCF_902148855.1 Sphaeramia orbicularis
ACTCTCTTTACTCTCTTTAACTCTCTTTAACTCTCTTTACTCTCTTTACTCTCTTTAACTCTCTTTACTCTCTTTAACTCTCTTTAACTCTCTTTACTCTCTTTAACTCTCTTTAACTCTCTTTAACTCTCTTTAACTCTCTTTAACTCTCTTTAACTCTCTTTACTCTCTTTAACTCTCTTTAACTCTCTTTACTCTCTTTAACTCTCTTTAACTCTCTTTACTCTCTTTAACTCTCTTTAACTCTCTTTACCTCTCTTTACTCTCTTTACTTCTTTACTCTCTTTAACTCTCTTTACTTCTTTAACTCTCTTAACTCTCTTTACTCTCCTTTAACTCCTTACTCTTTAACTCTCTTTACTCTCTTTAACTCTCTTAACTCTCTTTAACTCTCTTTACTCTCTTAACTCTCTTTAACTCTCTTTACTCTCTTTAACTCTTTTACTCTCTTTACTCTCTTTAACTCTCTTTAACTCTCTTTAACTCTCTTTACTCTCTTTAACTCTCTTTACTCTCTTTAACTCTCTTTAACTCTCTTTAACTCTCTTTAACTCTCTTTAACTCTCTTTACTCTCTTTAACTCTCTTTACTCTCTTTAACTCTCTTTAACTCTCTTTACTCTCTTTAACTCTCTTTACTCTCTTTAACTCTCTTTACTCTCTTTAACTCTCTTTAACTCTCTTAACTCTCTTTAACTCTCTTTAACTCTCTTTACTCTCTTTAACTCTCTTTAACTCTCTTTACTCTCTTTAACTCTCTTTACTCTCTTTAACTCTCTTTAACTCTCTTTAACTCTCTTTACTCTCTTTAACTCTCTTTAACTCTCTTTAACTCCTTCAGATCCAGACCTTCTTCTGTGTCAGTTCCCACATGAACTTGTCTGTATTTTTAACCTGTATTTCGTGCTTTATCACCATTTACTCCGGTCCACAGGTGTCAAAGCTGCGGCCCGGGGGCCAAAATCAGCCCACCAGAGGATCCAGTCTGACTCTGGGATGAATTTGTGAAATGTAAAAATTCCACAGAAGAAATGAACAACCAAGGATGTTGAAATCATTTTAGGTCAGTTCAATCTAAAGTGGATCAGAACCAGTAAAATACTATAATAATAACCTATAAATAATCATTATTAATACTTTTTCTCTTTGCTTTAGTGTAAACAAAGTTAAATGACACAAATGTTTACATTTACAGACTAGCCTTTTACAAAAAAATGTGAATAACCTGAACAAATATGAACAACCTGAAATGTCTTAAGAGTAGTACGTAGAATTGTACTAATATTCTGTCTGTTACTGGATGTTTTGTGTGTTTGTAGATCCACTGTGATCTGTGAGTTATGATGCACATGTAGAAACGATAAACTATGGTGTAATATTGTTAAAATTGCACTTATTTTTCTTAAGAATTGTCAGGTTGTTCATATTTGTTCCTGTTATGTTCAAGTACAGTTCATAGATGTAAACATTTTCATTACGGAATTTGACTTTTTTCACTCAAACACACAGAGAAAAGTTTGGAGTTGACATTATTTCTCAGTTCTTATCCTATTATTTCTGTTATTTGACTGCTCTGGCCCACTTTAGATCAGATTAGTCTGTGTGTGGAACTGAACTGAATGAGTTTGACAGCCCTTCTCTAGTACAATATAATAGGTCAGAAGTGTCATGTGACGTTGCTGTGAGGCGTCTCATTGGCTGCTCAGACAGGGTTTCCGCCCCCTGCTGTCTGACCTCTTCTCCAGGTGTGTGTTTGTGTTTCCGTGGCCTCTTTGATCCACACATCTGACGGACAGAGACTACAGGAAGAATCTGAAACCACCTACGCCTGTGTGATCAATGAATGCATGACCTCCAACACTTCTGTGAAGACCCTTTGGACCAGGGGTGTCAAACATGGGGCCCGGGGCCCAAATGTGGCCCCCCAAAGGTTCCAATCCGGCCCTGCAGGATGAATTTGTGAAATGCAAAAATGACACTGAATATAATCGCAAAAATTTGGGTTCAGGTTCCACATACAGACCAGGAAAAATATTATCATAATAACCTATAAATACATACTAATTTAATTATTTTTCTCATCAGTGACAGGGGGCACTTCAGTTTATATTTTACACAAAATTTATTTTAAAATATGTGTTATTTTTATATATTACAGCTAAATAAATGTTGTTTTGTAAATAAAAACAGACACCTTTGGCACAAAAACACATTTGGACTCATTTTATTCAATCACAAATGCTGAAGTGAGAGCTGGGGGTACTTGGATAAAAAAAGTCTGTCTCAGAGGGTACGCCACTGTTAAAAGTCTATTTCAGGGATACTCCACTGTAAAAAGTCTGTTTCAGGGGGTACTCCACTGTAAAAAGTCTATTTCAGGGGGTACTCCACTGTAAAAAGTCTGTTTCAGGGGTTACTCTGCTGTAAAAAGGCTATTTCAGGGGGTACTCCACTGTCAAAAGGCTATTTCAGGGGTACTCCGCTGTAAAAAGTCTATTTCAGGGGGCACTCCACTGTAAAAAGTCTGTTTCAGGGGGTACTCCACTGTAAAAAGTCTATTTCAGGGGGTACTCCACTGTAAAAAGTCTATTTCAAGGGGTACTCCACTGTAAAAAGTCTGTTTCAAGGGGTACTCTGCTGTAAAAAGTCTTTTTCAGGGGGTACGTCACTGTAAAAAGTCTGTTTCAGGAGGTACTCCACTGTAAAGAAAGTCTATTTCAGGGGTTACTCCACTGTAAAAAGTCTATTTCAGGGAAACTTCAGTGTAAAAAGTCTATTTCAGTGGGTAGTCCACTGTAAAAAGTCTATTTCAGGAGGTACTCCACTGTAAAAAGTCTATCTCAGGGATACTTCAGTGTAAAAAGTCTATATCAGTGGGTAGTCCACTGTAAAAAGTCTATTTTAGGGGGTACTCCGCTGTAAAAAGTCTATTTCAGGGGGTACGTCACTGCAAAAAGTCTATTTCAGGGGGTACTCCGCTGTATAGAGTCTGTTTCAGGGGGTACTCCACTGTAAAAAGGTAAAAAGTCTATTTCAGGGGGTACTCCGCTGTATAAAGTCTGTTTCAGGCGGTACTCCGCTGTAAATACATACAACTTCAATTTTTCTCTTTGTAAATGTAAATATTTTCATGTAATTTTCCTGTATTTACACCAAAACAAACTATCATTTCACAGAAAATGTAGATATCCTAAAAAAAAAAAAGAAAAACCTGAAAAAAAGTGTAATTTTAATAATATAGTGCCTGTTATTAAATGTTTCGTGTATTTGTAGATCCGCTGTGATCTGTAAGTTATAATGAACAGTGATAAACTGAGGCAGAATATTCTTCAAATTGCACTCATTTTTCTTAACAAATTTTAGGTCGTTCATGTTATTCACATTGTTTTAATGGACAGTTTGTAGATGTAGATAAATTAAGCAAAAAAAAAAAAAAAAAATCTTGAATTGAGGAAAAAATCTTGAATTAAGCAAAAAAAAAATTTCAAAAATTTAGCTAAAAATCTTAAATTAAGCAAAAAATCTTGAATTAACAACTTCAAACTTTTTTCTTTGTTTTAGTGCAAAAAACAAAATTAAATTATGAAAATCTTTCCATTTCCAAACTCTCCTGTACCAATAAAATGTGACTAACCTGAACAAATGTGCCCAACCTGAAATGTCTGTATTAAATTCAGTCCAGTTTGAACTCTTTTCTTCCTGTTCCTCAGTGTTTAGTGTCTTTGGAGATCTGATCCAGAATGCACATGGACTAATGAGAAGTGGAGGAAGAAGACTGAGAAAATTACACTGATTTTTCTGAAGAAATTTCAGGGTTTTTTTCAGGTTATTCACATCTTTTTGTTTGGATAGTTTCTAAAAGTAAGTATTTTCATAATTTAATGGGAGTTTTTTTGCACTAAAACACAGACATAAATGTGCAGTTGTCATTATTTCTGGGTTCTTCTGTTCTTCTTTTACTGGTCCGGTCCACTGCAGATCAGATCAGACTGAATGTGGAACCTGAAAGAACAGGAGTTTGAGAACCCTGGGTTAAAGGTTCACATCAGAAACTGGATCAGATCGGTCCTGGTGCTTCTCCACCGCTCATCTGATGTGGTCATGTGATCAGAAGTCAGACCCGGGGCCCAGGCCCACGGTTGGACTGAAAGTACTGAAGACAGTTTCATGAAAGGGGGATCGAATGCAGAACGTCTGCTCATGGTGAACTGTTTTTATGTTCCAGTCCATCTGAAACAAATGACCGACCCAGCAGTTTACCGAACCACTCATCAGGACCAGGACCAGGACCAGGACCAGGACCAGGACCAGGACCAGGACTAGGACCAGGACCAGGACCAGGACCAGGACTCCCCTCAGTATGAACACACTGGGCTACACTGTAAAAAAAAATCTACAATTTAACAGAATTTTTACCATTTATTTTACAGATTTTTCCTGCATTCTTAAGATACAGGACAATATCAATGAAATGACAAAAACAGGCTGTGATTTTACATGTCAAATGGAAAATAACATGTAAAAACTGTAACTGTGAATAACCATAAAATTTCCATTTTTTACAAGAAATTTTTTTTTTCACAGAAAAAATACAGTTAAAATACATTTGCAAATGTACCATAATTTTACAAATATTTATTTTCTATTTATGAGATTAAACTGTTAATTTAAAGTTTAGTACTGTGAAAATAATAATAATAATAATAATAATAATAATAATAATAATAATAATAATAATAATAATAATAATAATAATAAAACCAGATAAAATTACTGACAATTAACCATAACAGAAGTATTAGTTCTGTCAGTTGAACCAGACTTGTTTGTTAATTGACAAATATCTTGTGTAATTACAGGAGGTTTCACAACAAAAATGTTGAATAAATGTATTTTTGTGAATGTATAACATGTATAAGCACTGATAAACTGTCCAAATACAGTTTTTATCAGTGGACTGGACAACTGAGTCTCATTGAAAATTATTTACATATATATATT
>NC_043972.1:60106141-60176141 GCF_902148855.1 Sphaeramia orbicularis
GTCTGTGTCACATTTAGGAGCACATGTAGAAGACCAGCGTCCTGCAGATGGGACTGCAGCTCCTTTGGCCTGTCCTCAGGGTCGTGGAGAAAACCGAAGCAATCTGAGTCAAATATGAGCTCCTATAAATGTGGTCTGTGTCTGACCCGGGTCCAAGGCAGGACTCGGACCTGTCTGACCCGGGTCCAAGGCAGGACTCGGACCTGTGTGAGCCCGTGGTTGTGTGGGTCATGACAGCAGAGCTCCTCCCTGAACACACACAGTGATATTCATCAGTTTTATGTGACATGTTTCTTTTTGATTCCATTCGTATTTTGAATCACAGACTGCCCCCCCCCCCCCCAAAAGGGTTCGACCCATGGAATGAATGTGTGAAATGCACTAATTTCACCGAACATATGAAAGATCAGTGGTGTCAAAATAACTTAAATTCAGGTTCCACTTTTTTTTTTTTTTTAATTACCTAATTCATAAATGAATTCATTAATTGTTATTATTGTTATTTTTTTCAGGTTCCACTTACAGATGAATATGATCTCCAGTAAAATCTGATCAGAGTTACCGAAAATTAACCCTTTCATGTGTGAATTATGAGAACCTTAATCAAGATTTTTTTTCCCTGAGTGCTTTTAGTCAAATTTAGGCATGAAAAAAACAATGTGATTGAAATTTTTTTATGAACCTATTTTCGCGGAGTTACAAAAATGTCCACTTAGCTGGGCACCATTTAATTAATTTAATTTTTGAAGCAAAGAAACATGTATTTGCTGTTATACTGTGTGGAAACAATGAAATAAAAATCATTTTTAATGCCACTGATCTGATGTTTTCTCACATTTTATGCTAGTTGTTATTCACTCAAAAAATATGAAAAAAAACCAACCTTTTTGTTAAAAAAAAAAAAAAAGAAACAAAAAAAAAACTGTTAATTGCAGTCTAATAACAATTAGCAATTGATTTACACCCAAATATGTCAGTGCAGATCAGGTTTATGAAGAACAGGAAAGTCACAGTACTGGTCTGAACGTCAGTGTATTATGGGATGGTGCATAAGCGTCCACTGTGTGGGCTGATATGGAACTAAAACAACCAAACCTGTGAATCTACAAGAGAACAGCTGCAGAAGAACTGACCACTGGAGTGACCAGTAGGCATGAAAGGGTTAATGACAACTACAAGTTTGAACAAACGAACCTTTAACAAAAAATGTGAACAACCTGAAATGTCTTAAGAGAAGTAAATGTAATTGTACCAACATTCTGCCTGGTACTAAATGTTGTGTGGATTTGGATTTGTAATGTAAGTCATAATGCACATGTGCACATGATAAACAGGCAGAATATTGGTGCAATTGCACTCGTTTTCCTAAAGATATTTCAGATTGTTCATGTTATTCAGCTTTTTAAGGAAACGTCGATGTAAACGTTATCATAATGTATTTGTACTGTTTTCTCTGCTCATATCGTACCAGTCCGGCCCAGTTCACATCATACTGGGCTGAGTGTGGAACTGAACTGACATGAGTTGGACCCCACCCACCACCACCACCACCACCACCACCGGTTCAGATGGACCCGATTCATCAGCCTTTAAGACTCCTGCACATGTTGGACATCCTCTGTTTAAAGGTGACATTCAAACCAGTTTTTCCAGAAACACACACCTTTAACACACTGCACATTCAGATGCTGTCAGTGCACATGATGCCAGTACAAAGGCATGAGCGCAGACGGACTGGGAAAGACGCTAGTGCTGCGTTCAAGGACGGTTTTTCAGCCTGTAAGTCACGACTTCAAACCACGACTCACCACTTTGTAACGTTCCAGGCAAGTCACACCCAAGGTTATTATCGTTAACACAAACTAACAAAATGACAAAAACTAGAATTGTAAAAACATTTTCATTAACTGAAATAAATAAAAACTATAATTAAAAGAAAAAATGATAACTGACTGAAACTGTATTGTGTGTTTACAAAACTAACTAAAACGGATAAAAATTATGGATAAAATTCCCTTCATTTTCGTCTTTGTCAATGTCGGATTGATACAAAATTAATTTATTTCGCTCTAGCAATTTTAGCTAGCGGCACTTTGTGGTCCGTCACTTGTGTTCACTTGTGGTTTCCAGTCGTCTTCTGGTCCCCACTCTACCTGGAAACATGGAGACTAAAGCAGCAGAGTCCTGTCTGGGATTTATTTGAATACGACGACAGAGAAGAAGAGAAAAGAGACGACTAAACTAAAACTAATACTAAAACTAAACATTTAGAAAATAACAACTAATAAAAACTAGCAAACTTGCTCTAAAAACAAATCAAAACTAACTGAATTAGAGAAAAAAGTCAAAACTAAATAAAACTAAACTATAATGAAAAATCCAAAACTATTAGAACCTTGGTCAGAGCAATACTCTTAATAAAGAATCTGCGTAAACACCACATCCATGGGGGGGCGCCATTGTTACATGATGTCAGAACTCGGAACTGGGAGAACATGGATCTAGAACGAGTTCATGGGTGGGAAGTCACAGGTTTGACTGACATTCCAGTGCATTTACACCAGTAGAAGGATGGAAAAACACCAGTTATGGGCAAGGTTCTAATAGTTTTGGATTTTTCATTATAGTTTAGTTTTATTTAGTTTTGATTTTTTTTTCTCTAATTCAGTTTGTTTTAATTCGTTTTAGAGCAGGTTTGCTAGTTTTTATTAGTTTTCGTTATTTTCTAAATGCTTGCTTTTAGTTTTTTTATATCTTCAAAGGTGTTTGTGTCAGACTGCAGTGGAAGCTCAGCTTCCTCTAAAATGACTCCCATTAAATGCTCAAATCTGTTCAGTTGTTTTCATTTCATTGACTCCAAATGTGTTGGGACACGTTCATCTCTCAGACCAGTTGGTTCAGAATCAGTCTGATCCCAGATCAGTGGACTGGATGTTGTTCACTTCTCCTCCATTCCCGTGTCTGTGTTTTCTCATTCCATCTCTGCTCAGCGCATTTGTCCGTAGACGATCAGCGTCTCTGGGCGTGAATGGAGCTGTGGGCGGAGCTAGGCTGGGCCGGATGCTGAGCTTCCACGTGCTGATTGGAGGATCGGTCGAAAGGCTGAATCCCGTTTGATTGACAGCTGTTTTCAGATCTGCTCCTTCACTGACACAGTTCAGTTTAATACCATCACACATTCTGCTGTGAAATCAGAGAAACCACTACCAAATTACTTGTTCATTTCTTGCAATGTAAATATACAAATCACAAAGAACGGAGGGCCGAATTTATGTTTAAATAACTTGACAATTTTTTTGATGTAAGCCGACAATGAGCTTCCCCTGTCTGAAAGACGAGCAGCCGCCACTGTATATCTTTTCTCTTCTTCTCTGTCGTCGTATTCAAATCAATCCCAGACAGGACTCTGCTGCTTTAGTCTCCATGTTTCCAGGTAGAGTGGGGACCAGAAGACGACTGGAAACCACAAGTGAACACAAGTGACGGACCAAAAAGTGTCGTCTTATGGTGCTGCTAGCTAAAATTGTCCAAGGAAAATAAATTGATTTCACATCAATCTGACATTGACAAAGACAAAAACGAAGGGAATTTTGTCCATCATTTTTATCCGTTTTAGTTAGTTTTGTAAACACACAATACAGTTTCAGTTATCGTTTTTTCTTTTAATTATAGTTTTTATATACACTGAAAAAAATTTATTAATGCAACACTTTTGTTTTTGCTCCCATTTTTCATGAGCTGAACTCAACAATCTAAAACTTTTTCTATGTACACAAAAGGCCTATTTCTCTCAAATATTGTTCATAAATGTGTCTAAATCTGTGTTAGTGAGCACTTCTCCTTTGTCCTTTGCTGAGATAATCCATCCACCTCACAGGTGTGGCAGATCCAGATGCTGATTAGACAGCAGGATTATTGCACAGGTGGGCCTTAGGGGGGCCACAATAAAAGGCCACTCTAAATGTGCACTTTTACTGTATTGGCTGGTCCAGGGGGGTCAGAAAACCAGTCAGTATTTGGTGTGACCACCATTTTCCTCATCAGTCTTCTTCATGATTTCTCTGAAACACCTTTGCAGATGGCTGATGGGAGAGAAATGAACATTCAGTTCACAGCAGAAGCTCTGCTGGACATTCCTGAAGTCACATGACCAGTGCATATTCCCTCCAAACTGGTGACATCTGTGGCATTGTGCTGTGTGAGAAAAGTGCACATTTAGAGTGGCCTTCCTTTTATTGTGGCCAGCCTAAGGCCCACCTGTGCAATAATCCTGCTCTCTAATCAGCATCTGGATCTGCCACAGATGTGAGGTGGATGGATTATCTCAGCAAAGGACAAGTGTTCACTAAAGGCGTTCATACACTGTGCGATTATTTCGATCGTTGCTCACAGCTCCATCTCAAACTGTGTGAATCAATCATAAAGTCAGGCTCACGATTCATGTTCTCACACTGTACTGACCGATGCTCGTATGCGACCTGACTGCTCACACTGTAGGACCATACACCAGAGGATACACCACACTGTAGGACCATACACCAGAGGATACACCACACTGTAGGACCATACACCAGAGGATACACCACACTGTAAAACCATACACCAGAGGATGCACCACACTGTAGGACCATACACCAGAGGATGCACCACACTGTAGGGCCATACACCAGAGGATACACCACACTGTAGGACCATACACCAGAGGATACACCACACTGTAGGACCATACACCAGAGGATACACCACACTGTAAAACCATACACCAGAGGATACACCACACTGTAAAACCATACACCAGAGGATGCACCACACTGTAGGACCATACACCAGAGGATGCACCACACTGTAGGACCATACACCAGAGGATGCACCACACTGTAGGGCCATACACCAGAGGATACACCACACTGTAGGACCATACACCAGAGGATACACCACACTGTAAAACCATACACCAGAGGATACACCACACTGTAGGACCATACACCAGAGGACACACCACACATTCCAGTGTTGGACCTGGAAATACAACGTTAAAATACCAAGGAATCCGAAAGTGCGTAGACGATTGTGTATTGGCGTGAGTCACCAAATGGTAGTGCTAAACAAAAACCAACGAGCTGCTTTGGTATATGTGCCATTATCTGTGAGGAATGAAAACAGAAGAAAAGACGGCCACGTGTTTGGTGCAGGAACTGGTTGTCCAGACGTGGACAGTATGGGCTGTCAGTCCTACAACAAAGGGAACTAGAGGGAAGATGCAACAGATAAACTGCACTAGGACAATAGACAGCTACTGTTAGCTTAGAATTAGCAACCGCTTCTGTATTCACGCATGCACAGTGTGAGAATTTCAGGCCCATGGGCTCGTGGCAGTGCTTTAACAGTGCCATACGCTCACCAGGAGCCAGCAGGATTTCAAACAGCTGCGTTTTCCTGTCGAACACACGATTGCTGGTGGTGAGATGTTCATGTCTTCTCCTTACCCATGTCCACTGCACCAAACACCACACACCATCAGAGGCACATCTGGACCCAGCCCAGAAAGAGAAGCACCAGTGAGAAATGGTCTCTAAAATCACACAGTGTATGGACGCCTTAACACAAATTTAGACAGATTTCTGAACAATATTTGAGAGAAATAAACCGTGTGTACACAGAAAAAGTTTTAGATCTTTGAGTTCAGCTCATGAAAAATGGGAGCAAAAACAAAAGTGTTGCATTTATATTTTTATTCAGTGTATTTCAGTTAACAAAAATGTTTCTACAATTCTAGTCTCCAACATTTCATTAGTTTTCGTTAAAGACAATAACCTTGGTTGCAGGTTGCTTGGAACGCAGCATAAATATGTAACAAATGAGACTCCACCATCCACTCAGGTGCAGATCAAAGGTGTGTGTTTGGGTCCAGAGCAGCTCCAGTGACGCTCTGTGGGAACATGGGTTTGTTTATGCATAAACTGTCCTGTTGTCACAAATAAGGAATTACATAATTACACAAATTAAATCTACAATAGCACCTTCTCTATCCACTGTTGAAAATATCACAAAGAACCACTGTCATAACAAAGGTCTTCTGTCCAAATTTTATGATGCGCTGTTGGCAGGTACTAAGGACAAGTCTCTTTCTCATTCATCAGCTTGGAAAAATGATCTTCAAACAGAAATATCTGTAGAGGATTGGGAGAAGGCCTGTCTTATAGGTCAAACAAACAATGAACACCAGGTTCAGTCTATTACAGTACAAATGGTTCTTTAGAACATATGTGACCCCTGTAAAACTACGCCGTTTTAATCCTAGCATTCCTGACATTGGTACTCAGTGTAATAAGGAAACAGGCCCTTTGTTTCATTGTATGTGGACCTGTGAGGAACTGCAGATGTTTTGGAAAGAAACTTTAAATTACCTCTGCTAGGAGGTATTGTGATCGCTTTGCTTTGTGTGCATACATGCATGTTTGTTTGTTTGTTTGTTTGTTTGCAAGATAACTCAAAAAGTTATGGACGGATTTTTCATGAAGGAAAAAATGAAGGAAAAATGAACAAAATGCACAAAAATGAAGAAAATACAAAAATTAAATGAACACAAATAAAGGAAATAATGAACAAAATGCACAAAAATGAAGAAAATATAAAAATTACATAAACACAAATGAAGGAAATGCACAAAAATGAAGAAAATGCAAAAATAAAATGAACACAAATGAAGAAAATAATTAACAAAATGCACAAAAATGAAGGAAATATAAATATTGAACAAAATAGAGAAAAATGAATCAATGAATGAAGAAAAATGAAGAAAATATAAAAACAAAATGACCAAAAATGAAGAAAATATTGAACAAAATGAACAAAAATGAATATAAAACAAAATGAAGAGAAATGAAGAAAATATAAAAACAAAATGAAGAAAATCATAAACAAAATGGGGGGGCAGATCTCTCTTGGTGGAGGTCTGGGCTCTCCGAGTGCTTTTCTTGTTTAATTTATAGATGTACAGAATGTGTTACTCCTGTGGATCCAAAATGTTGTATTTTGCACATGTTCTCTGAGCAGTTTCAAGTAATTGGAGGAAAAGGAAATTTTAAAATTCTGGTTTATTACAAGACAAACGAGTTATTTCTTTGAAATGGAAAGATATTCAAGGACCCACAGTGAACCAATGGATGAAAGAACTGTCTTCTAACCTGGCACTGGAAAAGCTGGCGGACCTGGGTAAAGGAAAGACCAAAGACTTTTAGAAGATCTGGACCCTTTTTTGCAGTTTTTGAAGGACTTGTCTGTATAGTCACTTAAGTGTTGTCTGTCAAGTATGTGTTGTTGCACTGAGAGTGGATGCTGTTGTGTGGGTGGGGGGGTGGTAGGGATTGTTTTGGTGTGTTATGTTTTTTGCTCGTTCTTATAAAACAATGAAAAGGGACAATAAATATATTTAGGAGAAAAAAAAACTGTCCTGTTGTCGCTCACACACACATCTGGATTTACTGCTGCCTGTTCCAGTGTTTGGCTCAGACTTTCCCCTACGTCTGAGCGAATATCCAAAAAAACTGAAGTCATGTTTAAGATGCCCAGATCTGCAGCCCCTCTGCCGCTCTCAACCATCTGACCGATGCCATTTGTGCATTGTGTGTGTGTGAGTGTGTGTGTGTGTGTGTGAGTGTGTGTGTGTGTGTGTGTGTGTGTGTGTGTGTGTGTGAGTGTGTGTGTGTGTGTGTGTGTGAGTGAGTGTGTGTGTGTGTGTGTGTGTGTGTGTCCGGCATGACTGCTCTCGTCATTTTTCCCCTTTGATTGGCCTTCACACAATGTAATCAGTGTTGCAGCTGTCTGAAAAGGCCTGTTGTGTGATATCTGAGCAATGCCCGTCGCTCCGATGCGTCCGCAACTTTGCTTTTTAGTCCCATTCAGACGCTGTGACAAATGCCAAACTGTCTGTTGAGCATGTGTCAGGCCTCTTGATTTAGTGCTTTGTTTGACTGCACTGGCCCTTTTTTCTCAACGTCGCCTCCGTCATCTATGGACGCACTGTGTTGCTTCGAATTGCCGTGGCCGTAAGCTTGAAATTCTAATGTACAGACCCCCCCAAAAGAATCAGACCACTGTATGTGGGAGTCACTGGATGTGCGTCCCAAACACAAAAGATGATTTATTCCCCTGTTTTCTGTTTTTTGAACATGGATGAAATGATTGACTGGCGAATCGACCCAAATCATCTTTGGGTTCGACGACTCGAAACCCAGTTGTCTTTCAAATACTAAATCAAAACACATTCAAGCCCAATATTTGCTGTTTTTCATTTCATTTCACACCGTAAAAAAAAATAATAATCTGTAATTTCACAGAATTTTCACTGTTTATTTTGCAGATTTTTCCTGTATTTTTAAGATACAGGAAAATATGAATGAAATGACAAAAACAGACTGTGATTTTACACGACAAATGTAAAATAACATGAAAAAACTGTAACTGTGAATAACCATAAAATTTCCATTTTTTGAAAGAAATTTTTTCTTTTTTCACAGAAAAATACAGTTAAAATACATTTGCAAATGTATCGTAATTTCACAAATATGTTTTTTTCTATTTATGAGATTAAACTGTTAATTTAAAGTTTAATACTGTAAAAAAATAATAAAACAAGATAAAATTACTTACAATTAACCGTAACAGAAGTATTAGTTCTGTCAGTTGAACCAGACTTGTTTGTTCATTGACAAATATCTTGTGTAATTACAGGAGGTTTCACAACAAAAATGTTGAATAAATGTATTTTTGTGAATGTATAACATGTATAAGCACTGATAAACTGTCCAAATACAGTTTTTATCAGTGGATTGGACAACTGAGTCTCATTGAAAATTTTATATATATATATATATATATATATATATATATATATATATATATACATATATATATATATATATATATATATATATATATACATATGTAATTTTATTGTTTTAATACATGTAAACATTCTTTATTAAACATTAAAAAGTCCAGAAAATATGCAAAATCTCATGTAAAGTTAGGGCAAAAAACTGTATTTTAATTATGGAAAATTACCATATTTTTATGAGATGGTTATTTTCCATTATTTAACTGTATTTTTTTGGCACCCCTGCTGCCGGAATATTACCGTTTTTTTACATTTCTTTTTTTTCTTTTAAAGAGCATTTCATTTATTAAGATCCCCATTAGCAACTGAATCATCAGTTACTATTCTTCCTGGGGTCTCCTCTACATTACATTACAATTTTAATTATTTACATTAATCTTACACCATTCACACACACACATACACACACACACACACACACACACACACAAACAGGACATATACAACAGTCCAGTGCAATAAAAACAAACAAACAAAATCAGTACTATACATTTGTACTCCTTCACTAACCAACAGCTGTCTGATACAAATCATAAGACCTCTTTAAACATTATCAATATTCTTTCCATTTCGTGCCTGCTGTGTGAACAAGAAAAGGTTTAATTTCTTTTGAAAACATTTTCTATTATTTTCCAACAACACAAACCCTGGCGTCCATTCCATTCAACCATGGCCCAATAAAAAACAGTTCACTGTAACTGATGTGTTCTGTCTAAAGGCAGAGCACACCATGTTTCACTGGTTTGTCTTGTACAATAATTATGTTGATCAGCAAAAAATGACAGTTTTCTGTGAATAATTTCTGGAGTTTGTGTTTCTATAATGTTACGAATAAATGATAAGACAAGGTTCAAGGTTTGAGTTGCATTTTAGTGACATTAAGGGCAAAAATTCCAGTTTTATGGACTGAAAATATTATCAGTTTAGAGTCAAATTTTCTCAGGAATCTGAATCTGAAATCATTTATGCCAAATCTTTTGTGGTTTTCAAATCACTGAACCTTTATTGACACAAGGTTGAAACAAAAACACATAAAATTTGGCCGATGCACGACTGGATTGAACCACTGAATTTGTGTCAAAAATCCAACCTAACAGTCTTTGTTCTGTTCATGTGTGAGCTTTGAATCCTCCCAGGAGGCCTTCCTTCCTTCCTTCCTTCCTTCCTTCCTTCCTCCCTCCCTCCCTCCACCCCTGGATGGCTTTGTTCTGGGCATCTGAGCCCTATTCAGTCAGTCTGAAAATTAAAAAAATATATCAATTAGGCGTTCCTCCATAACATGTGTAAGAGCTGTTTTATTAGTTGAACTATAAACTGATCTATAGAAGCCTTCCTAAACTGATTCTGGATGCTTAAACTGGCTTCATCATTGACAGTCAGTCCAAATCTAACACATTGGTGGCAGTTTCAAAAACAAATATGAAAATTTGGTTGTAAAAGAAAAAAAACTTGATCTGACTTTAGGAAAGTAAATGGGTCTAAATAATATAAACTAATTGTAGCCCGTGTAGGTGGGCAGAATTGGTTCAGTTTTGGAGGCTAGAGATTGAAAATTGAGTGAATGCAAGTTTTTTTTTTACAATGGTCTGTATTTTTTTCACAAACTAAAATCTGATTAGTGATGTGACGTTCATGAACGAATCGAATCTTTTGAACGGCTCTTTGAAATGAACGATGGGAACCGAGTCTTTGTAAAGAGCCGTTCATTTTTTTTTAAGGAGGGAGTGTCTGATTGCCTGTCAGTTTAGCGTCACTGGAGAGGAACTGGGCAGGAGAATGTTCACACACTGAGCATGTCTGATGGCAGAAGTTCGCAAAAAAACAACAGTTTGAAGCGTGAGGTGAGCATACTGGAGGAGGCGGAGCTGGAAGACTGGAGGAGGCGGAGCTGGAAGACTGGAGGAGGAGGAGCTGGAAGACTGGAGGAGGAGGAGCTGGAAGACTGGAGGAGGAGGAGCTGGAGGACTGGAGGAGGAGGATCTGGAGGACTGGAGGAGGAGGAGCTGGAGGACTGGAGGAGGAGGAGCTGGAGGACTGGAGGAGGAGGAGCTGGAGGACTGGAGGAGGAGGAGCTGGAGGACTGGAGGAGGAGGAGCTGGAAGACTGGAGGAGGAGGAGCTGGAAGACTGGAGGAGGAGGAGCTGGAAGACTGGAGGAGGAGGAGCTGGAGGACTGGAGGAGGAGGAGCTGGAGGACTGGAGGAGGAGGAGCTGGAAGACTGGAGGAAATTGGAGAAAAGTTTGAGAGTGAGTGAGTGAGCACCTGAGAGTAATGAGCCAAAGAAAAAGGAGGAGGATTTGGATGCACTTTTCAGAAAGAAAAGATGGACATGCAACTTGCAATATTTGCAAAAAAAATGTATCTTTCAAGTCTGGGTCAACAAATAATTTGCACCGCCATTTGAAAACTCAGCACCGACTGTCCTGGTGGAACAGACGGTTCTAGTTCTGAGCATGTGACTCCAGTTCAGGTATTTCAGTAACTGCACTGATTCATCTCTGTTGTGTTTTGTGCAGTTTTTTCCGTATGTTTCCACACATTTATTGTTCTTGTTTTGAGGAGAATAAAATGTTATTTCATAAGAAAATGTTTTTTTTTCTTCTTCATTTTTACTCTACAGACTAGTCCACATAATGTAGTGTGATGTTTTTGGTCCAGTTCCATCATTTGTCTAATGTCACCTCTTATGTCATGGATTTAACCCTCACATCTGAACTAACCATTCTGTTTTATGGTAAGATCATATTTACTGTCGCACCAATTAAACACCTTTAAAATGGAATGTCAATCATCACATGTAGCCTATTTAGTCAGTAAAACACTGGTGTTTCAAAATAATGCAAAAAACATAACAGAGCCAGTCTGTTGAACGACTCTTTTCAGTGAACGGCTCCTGATTGAACGACTCCCTTCAAAGAACCAACAGTCCCAGGTCTAAAACTGATGGGGGCAGGGTTAGTAAAAGTAAAGATCTGACTGATCTAATATTAGAATAGACTTAATTGTTGGTAATGCTTTATTCACAACAGAAAGAGAAAGAGAATGGTGTATAATACAAAAGATTTATGATAATATCAACTCTACATACAGAATTATCAGTCCAATTCTGACCTAGAAGCCCAAAAATCCAAACCCAATAGTCCCAGGACGTCTTCTGAGGAACTGTCTGATCTGACATCATGGACTTTGAGCTGAAATCACTGAAACTGATCCTCATTCAGAAGGGCTAAGGCTCAAAGGAAGCAGGTTTAATGAACATTTAAAAGCAGCAGCAGGATTCACATGGGTTTTCAAAGTATTTGTCACTGAAAAAGGGTAATTTTTGCTCCACATTTCAGCAAAAGTCACACAAGGACAAGTCATACAAATTTTTGGATGCTATATTCTGAAACTACACAATTTTCCCAATAAATTCAACATAAGACTCTGCATGAAAGGTCTACATTAATATCACAACATTTTTTTTCACAATAATGATACTCAAAGTTTCAACCTGGTCATAATAGAAAATAATTCAGTCTAGATTTTTCAGTTACCCATGCCAAACTGTTGTGCTGTTTTTTTGCATGTGTGCTCCTCAGATCTACTGGGACATTCTTTCAGTGCAGTTCCATGTGGTTCCAGTTAGGCTGTTATCCAGCGCTGGGCCTTTAACCAGGTAGGAGTGGACGGGACTGAACTGTGGCCAATCCATTAGGACCAAGTCCTCCTCATCCTGCTCTTTAAATCCTCCACCGTGGCTGATTCAATGGAGCCGATTTTCACGCCTGTGTCACGGAAGCTGTCGACCCAGCGACCCCTCCACCAGGCAAGACCACCGGCACCATGCCCAGACCACCAGTACCAGGCCCAGACCACCAGTACCAGGCAAGACCACCGGCACCATGCCCAGACCACCAGTACCAGGCCCAGACCACCAGTACCAGGCAAGACCACCGGCACCATGCCCAGACCACCAGTACCAGGCCCAGACCACCAGTACCAGGCAAGACCACCGGCACCATGCCCAGACCACCAGTACCAGGCCCAGACCACCAGTACCAGGCCCAGACCACCGGCACCAGACCCAGACCACCGGCACCAGGCCCAGACCACCGGCACCATGCCCAGACCACCAGTACCAGGCCCAGACCACCAGTACCAGGCCCAGACCACCGGCACCAGACCCAGACCACCGGCACCAGGCCCAGACCACCGGCACCAGACCCAGACCACCTCCACCAGGCAAGACCACCGGCACCATGCCCAGACCACCAGTACCAGGCCCAGACCACCAGTACCAGGCAAGACCACCGGCACCATGCCCAGACCACCAGTACCAGGCCCAGACCACCAGTACCAGGCAAGACCACCGGCACCATGCCCAGACCACCAGTACCAGGCCCAGACCACCAGTACCAGGCAAGACCACCGGCACCATGCCCAGACCACCAGTACCAGGCCCAGACCACCAGTACCAGGCCCAGACCACCGGCACCAGACCCAGACCACCGGCACCAGGCCCAGACCACCGGCACCATGCCCAGACCACCAGTACCAGGCCCAGACCACCAGTACCAGGCCCAGACCACCGGCACCAGACCCAGACCACCGGCACCAGGCCCAGACCACCGGCACCAGACCCAGACCACCTCCACCAGGCAAGACCACCGGCACCATGCCCAGACCACCAGTACCATGCCCAGACCACCAGTACCAGGCAAGACCACCGGCAACCATGCCCAGACCACCAGTACCAGGCCCAGACACAGTACCAGGCAAGACCACCGGCACCATGCCCAGACCACCAGTACCAGGCCCAGACCACCAGTACCAGGCAAGACCACCGGCACCATGCCCAGACCACCAGTACCAGGCCCAGACCACCAGTACCAGGCCCAGACCACCGGCACCAGACCCAGACCACCGGCACCAGGCCCAGACCACCGGCACCAGGCCCAGACCACCACCACCAGACCCAGACTACCAGCACCAGGCCCAGACCACCTCCACCATGTCCAGACCACCGGCACCATGCCCAGACCACCAGTACCAGGCCCAGACCACCAGTACCAGGCAAGACCACCGGCACCATGCCCAGACCACCAGTACCAGGCCCAGACCACCAGTACCAGGCAAGACCACCGGCACCATGCCCAGACCACCAGTACCAGGCCCAGACCACCAGTACCAGGCAAGACCACCGGCACCAGACCCAGACCACCGGCACCAGGCCCAGACCACCAGTACCAGGCCCAGACCACCGGCACCAGACCCAGACCACTGGCACCAGGCCCAGACCACCACCACCAGACCCAGACTACCAGTACCAGGCCCAGACCACCTCCACCATGTCCAGACCACCGGCACCATGCCCAGACCACCAGTACCAGGCCCAGACCACCGGCACCATGCCCAGACCACCAGTACCAGGCCCAGACCACCGGCACCATGCCCAGACCACCAGTACCAGGCCCAGACCACCGGCACCAGGCCCAGACCACCGGCACCATGCCCAGACCACCAGTACCAGGCCCAGACCACCAGTACCAGGCAAGACCACCGGCACCAGGCCCAGACCACCGGCACCAGGCCCAGACCACCGGCACCAGGCCCAGACCACCTCCACCAGGCCCAGACCACCACCACCAGACCCAGACTACCAGCACCAGGCCCAGACCACCGGCACCAGGCCCAGACCAACAGCACTAGACCCAGACCAAGTTTATTATCGTTAACGAAAACTAACACAACTAGAAGCACTCGGAGAGCGCAGACCTCCGCCAAGGCTCATCAGTGCCCCCCCCCCGTGGGCCCCCCCGCCCCCGATCACCACCAAAATTTAATCATTTCTTCCTTATCCCATTTCCAACAAACCCTGAAAATTTCATCCAAATCTGTCCATAACTTTTTGAGTTATGTTGCACACTAACGGACAGACAAACAAACAAACCCTGGCAAAAACATAACCTCCTTGGCGGAGGTAATGACGAAAACTAGAATTATAAAAACTTTTCCGTTAACTGAAATAAATAAAAACTATAATTTAAAAAAAAAACCCGATAACTAACTGAAACTGTCTTGTGTGTTTACAAAACTAACTACAACAGCTAAAAATTATGGATAAAATTCCCTTTGTTTTCATCTTTGTCAATGTCAGATTGATATGAAAGCGATTTATTTCGCTCTAGCAATTTTAGCTAGCGGCACCATCCAACACTTTTTGCTCCGTCACTTGTGTTCACTTGTGGTTTCCAGTCGTCTTCTGGTCCCCACTCTACCTGGAAACATGGAGACTAAAGCAGCAGAGTCCTGTCTGGGATTGATTTGAATACGACGACAGAGAAGAAGAGAAAAGAGACGATAAAACTAAAACTAAACTAAAACTAAGCATTTAGAAAAAAACCGGACCAATGTCCCTGTATCTTAGCGGCCAAATTCAAAGCCTTGGGAAATGTATCCAGATGTCATTTATTCTCCCCCAGTTCTGTGTATTTATTCTGTTACAGAAATAGTCCATGTTTTGCTCATATTCAATCAGATCTGTAAAAAATTCAAATTCACACTTGATATCATTGATACTGATTTATTGGATCAATCCACTTCCTATCTGTTAGAATGGAAAAACTTTTCAAAGTGGCACCAAATCCAGAATCAGATCCGGATCCAAATAATTTCACTAACTTTTGTTGACGTCATCATACAGAAGCTGTATACCAAGTTTGAAGTCAATCAGAAATGTAATTTTGGAGAAAAGGACGATTGAAATTTTTGTAACAGATGACAGACGCTGCCGGATGACACATGACACTAGCTTAAAGCCTGTCGGCCGCTAAGCTAAACATGAAAACTAATAAAAACTAGCAAACCTGCTCTAAAAATGAATTAAAACGAACTGAATTAGAGAAAAAAAAGTCAAAACTAAATAAAACTAAACTATAATGAAAAATCCAAAACTATTAGAACCTTGGTCCAGACCACCGGCACCAGGCTTAGGTTTAGGGTTAGGCTTAGGTTTAAGGTTAGGTTTAGGGTTAGGGTTAGGCTTAGGTTTAAGGTTAGGCTTAGGGTTAGGTTTAGGTTTAAGGTTAGGCTTAGGGTTAGGTTTAGGTTTAAGGTTAGGCTTAGGGTTAGGGATAGGGTTAGGCTTAGGGTTATGCTTAGGGTTAGGCTTAAGGTTAGGGTTGGGTTTAAGGTTAGGGTTAAGGTTAGGTTTAGGGTTAGGCTTAGGTTTAGGGTTAGGTTTACTCTTAGGGTAAGGTTTAGGCTTAGGGTTAGGCTTAGGCTAACCCTTCCCAACGTCTGCTAACCTCAGACATCTGCTTCCTCTTTGATGTCATTCATTATTCATTTCATTAGTTGAAAATGAAAAGAAACAAGCAGTCACTTTTCCAAAAGATATTTTTGTGTGAGAACACAGTGAACACCTTCATATTTGTACGGCGTCAACACAGTGGACAACACGTGTCCTTACAGAAGTTGGAGGGCAGGGCCTTCTGACGTGTTTGCCACAGATCCACATTAGTCTGTGAACACTGAAGGGAACCTTCTGGGGTTTTCTGTTCGATGGAGGAAGAAGTTAGAGCCAGACCCTGACAGAGCATTCAGACCCATTCACTGTTTTTAAAGTTATCATTGCAGTAAGTCTGAGTCTGAAAGTCTTTTTGGGGACATACGGTACAGAGAACCACACAGAGATGCCATCTTAAATACCCACAATCCCTTTGTGTCACCAGTCGTGTGATCATGTGTCTTCATAACTTAATAATAATCATTCCACTTCCATAACTTAAAGAGTGAGTAACCTCAGATACGTTTATGTCTACTGTCACAGTACTGGGGGACTAAATATGGGCGTGTCTATTTCCACAGAGCCAATCAGATGTTCTCATTTGCCCTGGTCCAATCAGCTGTAAGGACACGTTGTTGTCCCAGATCCAATCATGGACACTGTTCCATGAACTCATGGTCCTCTTGTGTCCACAGTCCCCCGTCCATACCACAGCCACATTCTGTCAGTCCGCTACAGTTTCCTGTGGGTTGGGCCTTTGGTCACATGACGCCGGCGTAGGCGGTGCCTGAAATGGTGTTTTTGTGGAACGGGTCCCAGAGCCTAAACATGTCCCAGCTCCGCCCCCCTGGTGTTGGCTCCGCCCCCCTGGTGCAGATATTTCAGGAGATGATACGTGTGTGGACGATAAACTTCTAGAATCCACTAAAGATGGTACCTGGTCCCCGGTCCTGGTCCTGGACCCGGATAGGCCCACGTGTGATGGTTCTGTCCACAGTACTGTGTCCACAGGGGGACAGGGTACCAGTCTACACAGGACAGAACCAGGACACTGACTGGACCTGAGGAACAGAACTAGGACAAAGGTAGACCACCAGGACTGAGGACAGAACAGGGACATGGGTAGACCAACAGGACTGAGGACAGAACCAGGACAAAGGTAGGCCAACATGACTGAGGACGGAACCAGGACCCACCAGGACTGAGGACAGAACCAGGACAAAGGTAGACCAACATAACTGAGGACGGAACCAGGACCCACCAGGACTGAGGACAGAACCAGGACATGGGTAGACCAACAGGACTGAGGACAGAACCAGGACTGAGGACAGAACCAGGACATGGGTAGACCAACAGGACTGAGGACAGAACCAGGACATGGGTAGACCAACAGGACTGAGGACAGAACCAGGACCCACCAGGACTGAGGACAGAACCAGGACATGGGTAGACCAACAGGACTGAGGACAGAACCAGGAAAAAAGTAGACCAACATGACTGAGGACGGAACCAGGACCCACCAGGACTGAGGACAGAACCAGGACATGGGTAGACCAACAGGACTGAGGACAGAACCAGGACAAAGGTAGACCAACATGACTGAGGACGGAACCAGGACCCACCAGGACTGAGGACAGAACCAGGACAAAGGTAGACCAACATGACTGAGGACAGAACCAGGACCCACCAGGACTGAGGACAGAACCAGGACAAAGGTAGACCAACATGACTGAGGACAGAACCAGGACCCACCAGGACTGAGGACAGAACCAGGACAAAGGTAGACCAACATGACTGAGGACGGAACCAGGACCCACCAGGACTGAGGACAGAACCAGGACATGGGTAGACCAACAGGACTGAGGACAGAACCAGGACAAAGGTAGACCAACATGACTGAGGACGGAACCAGGACCCACCAGGACTGAGGACAGAACCAGGACATGGGTAGACCAACAGGACTGAGGACAGAACCAGGACAAAGGTAGACCAACATGACTGAGGACGGAACCAGGACCCACCAGGACTGAGGACAGAACCAGGACAAAGGTAGACCAACATGACTGAGGACAGAACCAGGACCCACCAGGACTGAGGACAGAACCAGGACAAAGGTAGACCAACATGACTGAGGACAGAACCAGGACCCACCAGGACTGAGGACAGAACCAGGACAAAGGTAGACCAACATGACTGAGGACGGAACCAGGACCCACCAGGACTGAGGACAGAACCAGGACATGGGTAGACCAACAGGACTGAGGACAGAACCAGGACAAAGGTAGACCAACATGACTGAGGACGGAACGAGGACCCACCAGGACTGAGGACAGAACCAGGACATGGGTAGACCAACAGGACTGAGGACAGAACCAGGACATGGGTAGACCAACAGGACTGAGGACAGAACCAGGACCCACCAGGACTGAGGACAGAACCAGGACATGGGTAGACCAACAGGACTGAGGACAGAACCAGGACATGGGTAGACCAACAGGACTGAGGACAGAACCAGGACCCACCAGGACTGAGGACAGAACCAGGACATGGGTAGACCAACAGGACTGAGGACAGAACCAGGAAAAAGGTAGACCAACATGACTGAGGACGGAACCAGGACCCACCAGGACTGAGGACAGAACCAGGACATGGGTAGACCAACAGGACTGAGGACAGAACCAGGACATGGGTAGACCAACAGGACTGAGGACAGAACCAGGACCCACCAGGACTGAGGACAGAACCAGGACAAAGGTAGACCAACATGACTGAGGACGGAACCAGGACAAAGGTAGACCAACAGGACTGAGGACAGAACCAGGACAAAGGTAGACCAACATGACTGAGGACGGAACCAGGACCCACCAGGACTGAGGACAGAACCAGGACCCACCAGGACTGAGGACAGAACCAGGACAAAGGTAGACCAACATGACTGAGGACGGAACCAGGACAAAGGTAGACCACCAGGACTGAGGACTGAACCAGGACAAAGATAGACCAACAGGACTGAGGACAGAACCAGGACAAAGGTAGACCAACATGACTGAGGACGGAACCAGGACAAAGGTAGACCAACAGGACTGAGGACAGAACCAGGACAAAGGTAGACCAACAGGACTGAGGACAGAACCAGGACAAAGGTAGACCACCAGGACTGAGGACAGAACCAGGACATGGGTAGACCACCAGGACTGAGGACAGAACCAGGACCCACGAGGACTGAGGACTGAACCAGTATAAACAGTCTGAACAGTATAAACAGTCTGAACAGTCTAAACAGTCTAATCAGTCTGAACAGTATAAACAGTCTGAACAGTATAAAAAGTCTAAACAGTCTGAACAGTATAAACAGTATGAACAGTCTAAACAGTATAAACAGTCTGAACAGTATAAACAGTCTGAACAGTATAAACAGTCTAAACAGTCTGAACAGTATAAACAGTCTGAACTGTCTAAACAGTATAAACAGTCTGAACAGTACAGTGTGAACAGAATAAACAGTCTGAACAGTCTAAACAGTATAAACAGTCTAAACAGTCTAATCAGTCTGGAAAGTATAAACAGTCCGAACAGTCTGAACAGTATAAACAGTCTGAACAGTAGAAACAGTAGAAACAGTCTGAACAGTATAAACAGTCTGAACAGTATAAACAGTATCAACAGTCTGAGCAGTATAAACAGTCTGAACAGTATAAACAGTCTGAACAGTCTAAACAGTCTGAACAGTATAAACAGTATAAACAGTCTTAACAGTATAAACAGTATAAACAGTCTGAACAGTATAAACAGTCTGAACAGTCTAAACAGTCTAATCAGTCTGAACAGTATAAACAGTCTGAACAGTATAAAAGTCTAAACAGTCTGAACAGTATAAACAGTATGAACAGTCTAAACAGTATAAACAGTCTGAACAGTATAAACAGTATAAACAGTCTGAACAGTATAAACAGTCTAAACAGTCTGAAAAGTATAAACAGTCTGAACTGTCTAAACAGTATAAACAGTCTGAACAGTACAGTGTGAACAGAATAAACAGTCTGAACAGTATAACAGTATAAACAGTCTGAACAGTCTAAACAGTCTAATCAGTCTGAACAGTATAAACAGTCCGAACAGTCTGAACAGTATAAACAGTCTGAACAGTCTAAACAGTCTGAACAGTCTAAACAGTATAAACAGTCTGAACAGTCTAAACAGTCTAATCAGTCTGAACAGTATAAACAGTCCGAACAGTCTGAACAGTATAAACAGTCTGAACAGTCTGAACAGTATAAACAGTCTGAACAGTCTAAACAGTCTGAACAGCATAAACAGTCCGAACAGTCTAATCAGTCTGAACAGTATAAACAGTCTGAACAGTATAAAAAGTCTAAACAGTCTGAACAGTATAAACAGTCTAAACAGTCTGAACAGTATAAACAGTCTGAACTGTCTAAACAGTATAAACAGTCTGAACAGTACAGTGTGAACAGAATAAACAGTCTGAACAGTATAAACAGTATAAACAGTCTGAACAGTCTAAACAGTCTAATCAGTCTGAACAGTATAAACAGTCCGAACAGTCTGAACAGTATAAACAGTCTGAACAGTCTAAACAGTCTGAACAGTCTAAACAGTATAAACAGTCTGAACAGTCTAAACAGTCTAATCAGTCTGAACAGTATAAACAGTCCGAACAGTCTGAACAGTATAAACAGTCTGAACAGTCTAAACAGTCTGAACAGCATAAACAGTCCGAACAGTCTAAACAGTCTGAACAGTATAAACAGTCTGAACAGTATAAACAGTGTGAACAGTATAAACAGTATAAACAGTCTGAACAGTACAGTGTGAACAGTATAAACAGTCTGAACAGTCTAAACAGTATAAACAGTCTGAACAGTCTAAACAGTCTAATCAGTCTGAACAGTATAAACAGTCCGAACAGTCTGAACAGTATAAACAGTCTAATCAGTCTGAACAGTATAAACAGTCCGAACAGTATAAAAAGTCTAAACAGTCTGAACAGTATAAACAGTACAAACACTCTGAACAGTCTAAACAGTATAAACAGTCTGAACAGTATGAACAGTATAAACAGTCTGAACAGTCTAAACAGTATAAACAGTCTGAACGGTATAAACAGTCTAAACAGTCTGAACAGTACAGTGTGAACAGTATAAACAGTCTGAACAGTATAAACAGTATAAACAGTCTGAACAGTCTAAACAGTCTAATCAGTCTGAACAGTATAAACAGTCCTAACAGTCTGAACAGTATAAACAGTCTGAACAGTATAAACAGTCTGAACAGTCTAAACAGTATAAACAGTCTGAACAGTCTAAACAGTATAAACAGTCTGAACAGTATAAAAAGTCTAAACAGTCTGAACAGTATAAACAGTATAAACAGACTGAACAGTCTAAACAGTCTGAACAGCATAAACAGTCCGAACAGTCTAAACAGTCTGAACAGTATAAACAGTATAAACAGTCTGAACAGTATAAACAGTCTGAACAGTATAAAAAATCTAAACAGTCTGAACAGTATGAACAGTATAAACAGACTGAACAGTACAAACAGTCTGAACAGCTTAAACAGTCTAAACAGTCTGAACAGTATAAACAATCTAAACAGTCTGAACAGTATAAACACTCTAAACAGTCTGAACAGTATAAACAGTCTTAACAGTATAAACAGTCTGAACAGTCTAAACAGTATAAACAGTCTGAACAGTCTAAACAGTCTGAACTGTATAAACAGTCTGAACAGTCTAAACAGTCTGAACAGTATAAACAGTATCAACAGTCTGAATAGTCTGAACAGTCTGAACATTATAAACAGTCTGAACAGTATAAGCAGTCTAAACAGTATAAACAGTCTCAACAGTATAAACAGTCTCAACAGTATAAACAGTCTAAACAGTCTGAACAGTATAAACAGTATAAACAGTCTGAACAGTATAAACAGTCTAAACAGTATAAACAGTCTGAACAGTATAAACAGTCTAAACAGTGTGAACAGTCTGAACAGTATAAACAGTGTGAACAGTCTGAACAGTATAAACAGTCTGAACAGTATAAACAGTCTAAACAGTCTGAACAGTATAAACAGTATAAACAGTCTGAATAGTATAAACAGTATAAACAGTCTAAACAGTCTGAACAATATAAACAGTATAAACAGTCTGAACAGTCTAAATAGTCTGAACTGTATAAACAGTCTAAACAGTCTGAACAGTATAAACAGTATCAACAGTCTGAACAGTCTGAACATTATAAACAGTCTGAACAGTATAAGCAGTCTAAACGGTCTGAACAGTATAAACAGTCTAAACAGTCTGAACAGTATAAACAGTCTGAACAGTCTGAACAGTATAAACAGTCTAAACAGTCTGAACTGTCTAAACAGTGTGAACAGTCCAAACAGTCTGAAAAGTCTGAACAGTATAAACAGTCTAAACAGTCTGAACAGTATAAACAGTCTAAAAAGTGTGAACAGTCTGAACAGTATAAACAGTCTAAACAGTGTGAACAGTCTGAACAGTATAAACAGTGTGAACAGTATAAACAGTCTGAACAGTATAAACAGTATAAACAGTCTGAACAGTATAAACAGTCTGGACGGTATAAACAGTCTAAACAGTATAAACAGTCTGAACAGTATAAACAGTCTGAACAGTCTGAACAGTATAAACAGTCTAAACAGTCTGAAAAGTATAAACAGTATAAACAGTCTGAACAGTATAAACAGTCTGAACAGTATAAACAGTATAAACAGTCTGAACAGTCTAAACAGTATAAACGGTCTGAACAGTCTAAACAGTCTGAACAGTCTGGACAGTATAAACAGTATAAACAGTCTGAACAGTATAAACAGTATAAACAGTCTGAACCGTATAAACAGTCCGAACAGTCTGAACAGTATAAACAGTCTAAACAGTCTGAAAAGTATAAACAGTATAAACAGTCTGAACAGTATAAACAGTCTTAACAGTATAAACAGTATAAACAGTCTGAACAGTCTAAACAGTATAAACGGTCTGAACAGTCTAAACAGTATAAACAGTCTGAACAGTATAAACAGTATAAACAGTCTGAACAGTATAAACAGTATAAACAGTCTGAACAGTCTGAACAGTATAAACAGTCTGAACAGTATAAACAGTCTAAACAGTCTGAACAGTATAAACAGTCTGAACAGTATAAACAGTCTGAACAGTCTAAACAGTATAAACAGTCTGAGCAGTATAAACAGTCTGAACATTATAAACACTCTAAACAGTCTGAACAGTATAAACAGTCTAAACAGTATAAACAGTCTGAACAGTCTGAACAGTATAAACAGTCTAAACAGTCTGAACAGTATAAACAGTCTGAACAGTCTAACAGTATAAACAGTATAAACAGTCTGAACAGTCTAAACAGTCTGAACAGTATAAACAGTCCGAACAGTCTGAACAGTATAAACAGTCTGAACAGTATAAACAGTCTGAACAGTCTGAACAGTATAAACAGTCTGAACAGTTTGAACAGTATAAACAGTCTGAACAGTCTAAACAGTATAAACAGTCTGAACAGTCTAAACAGTATAAACAGTCTAAACAGTATAAACAGTCTGAACAGTCTAAACGGTCTAAACAGTCTGAACAGTCTGGGGGTCAGATGTGTACCAGACCTGATGGGACAGATACATCTGTTAGGAAACAACACACAGTTCTGATTCAGGACAATAAACCAGGATGAATGAATGCTTTTTCTGACTGAGATCATCTAAGAGTTCAAGAAACATGTATGAACTGAACTAAAGGCATTTAAAGAATTTAAAAAAAAAAAAAAAAAAACCTTAACACTCTGTCAGAACTTTTATAGTCAGCTGAGCTCCATCAGGACCTGTTGTATTGTAAAAAGAACCCCGTCACAGACCGATCCACTGTCATCAGTCCAAACAAAGCATTACCTCTGCACCACTGGACGCCAAATACAACAACCCCCCCCCCCCCCCCCCCGAACCTCCTAAAGGGTGTTAAGACCCTGTCCCTACTCTCCCTAGGGAATGATGGGAAAGGAAAGCCTTCACATCTGTCCCAGACTCAGGGAGGAGGAGACACATGGACAGAGACATTCTGAACTGAAGGAGACAAAAAAAAGAATCAGGAGATGGACAGAGACATCAGAAAGGAGAGAAGAAAAGGAAGAGATGGAAGGAGGAGGAGGAGGAGAAAGAAGAGGAGGAGGAGGAGGAGGAGGAGGAGGAGGAGGAGGAGGAGGAGGAGGAGGAGGAGGAGGAGGAGGAGGAGGAGGAGGAGGAGGAGGAAGAGGATCTGTGTTTGACCATCATGTGAACCACTGTTGTCTGTTCTACTCTGTTTTACCTTTTTCCTCTTTTTACCTCCACCAGGAGGTACTGTGATCACTTTGCTTGTGTGCTTGTGTGTGTGTGTGTGTTTGTTTGTTTGTTTGTTTGTTTGTTGGCAAGATAACTCAAAAAGTTATGGATGGATTTTCATGAAATTTTCAGGAAATGTTGATACTGGCACAAGGAAGAAATTATTAAATTTTGGTGGTGATCAGGGGGATCTGTCTTGGCACAGGTCAGCGCTCTCCAAGTGCTTTTCTTGTTTTCCTCAGTTTTCCTCAGTTTTACTCTTATTTCCTGTTTTCCTCTGTTGTACTCTGTTTTCCTCTGTTCTCTTCTGTTTTCCTCTTTTTTCCTCTGTTTGTTTTCTTCTGTTTTCCCTCTGTTTGTTTTACTCTTTTTTCCTGTTTTCCTCTGTTTGTTTTCCTCAGTTTTCCTCTGTTTGCCTTGGTTTTCCTCAGTTTTCCTGTGTTTTCCTCAGTTTTCCTCTGCAGGTGTCATTCATTTCTTCAGTGTCAGTCTAAACCGGTCCATCACTTCCATCCCATGTGGACTGGACTCATGTCCAAACCTTTTCTGTCTACACTTTCATTCTTTCGTTCTCTCTTTTCCTTTATAATTCAATCTGCGTTGGCGTTTGGAGGAATGAGATGTAAACACACTTTCACACTGGGGTGTGACAAGTGTGAGATGTTGTTGACCCCCCGTCTGCCCCCCCACCCTCTGTTAGGGTCCTTTAACGCTAAGGTCACAACCCAGCACTTTTATTGGCCCTCTAAAGTCATCAGCGCGTTGGTATTGGATGAAAGGGCTCTAATGGAGTCAGTAATTGGAGGGTTTGTGTGTTTATGAGGTGTCCTGCCTTTGGGAACAGCTTTGGAGGATTAAGCAGAGAAAACACCAACACCACTGGGCTCTGACTGCACCACAACCACTACATCAGTGGTTCCCAACCTTTTTTGGCTTGTGACCCCATTTTAATATCACAAATTGCTGGCGACACCAGACATTCAAAATGGAGACATTTTTTTTCGCTAAAATTAATTTGTTTTTGATCATGCAATAGTTTGCTATACTATGTTGAAAATAAATGTTGATTTTAGACAACATTTAGATTATATAATGTATACTATTATGGACGGAGGCAGAAAATCCAGGTGTAGATTACTGCACAAAGTGAGAATTGGATTTTCCTTCGTCAGGATCTGTCCAGTCAGTCCAGTTTGGATTAACAAGGAGGACAATTAATACTGAACAAACAAGAACTGAAACTATGAATTATGAAAGAGCTGCAGCATCTGAAACTGACCACAATGAACATTTGACACACAAACAGAACCACAGTGCTGCAGTTTCAGACTCACAGTTTGTCATGTCTGTTAAGTATTGGGATTGTCTCTGTCAACTCACCATATATATTTTTATTGGTAAGTTTTTTTTATTTTTATCAATTACTAGAAATTTCAGGTAACCCCATTTGAATTCCAGGTGACCCCATATGGGGTCCCAACCCCAAGGTTGAAAAACGCTGCACTACATGTATGAGTTCACATGTGAGTTTGGTTCCACAGACGTCAACGCTAACGGCGTCCTGTGGACACTGTGGACATATGTGTCTCAGAGCAGTGACTGGACGTCCACCAACACTTTACTCTTTGGTCTTTTCTCTCTGCTTTCCCATTATCTATGTGACCCCCCCCCCCCCCCCCCCCCAAAAAAAAAAAAAAAAAAAAACACTTGGAGGAGTGAAAGGTCCTGACTCTGCACTGGCATACATGTCAACCTGTGCTATTCAACCTGCCCCCCCCCCACAACCACCACCACTGCAGGGACAGATCATTAGAATGTCATTAAAGTGCACACATATGCATGCAGACACTCAGATAAAGGTGCATCTCTAGAGGCTTTGCAACAGTAACACCCCCCACCACCACCACCACCACCACCACCCCATTCAAAAATGCACACACTTGATTAATCCACTGAGGTTTCAGAAAACCACAGGAACCTGGTTCTGGATGACCTGTCGACAAAAGAGAGGAAAACAACCGTATAAAAGAACCCCCCCCACACACCCACCCCCCCTCGCCCACTCCCCATCCCACCTCACCCTCAAACTCCTTTTTCCCACTGACCACTGCTCCGAATTGCCCCCTCACCCCAGTGACCCCCCCATTGGGCCCTTTCACTCCACAACAATGGCTGCCAGGGGCCATGTTATTTGAGGCACTAAAGAGCCATCCCACCCACCCACCCCTGGGACAATGCCCCCCCCCCGCTGAGAGCTTTCTTCCTCTCACCTCCCTAATGACAGGTTTCATCCTCTCTGCCCTGACCCCTGGAGGGGGTGGGGGCGTGGCTCCCAAACCAGCGCAATGACAGGACCGCCCCTCCTTGACTAATACACACATATACACACTTTCACTCTCACGGACTGGGGGGGGGGGCAACTAATTCAGATGTTTCTGTCATGAACTAGAGGATCCACAACCTACGGACTGTTCCATGATGTTCTCCAACACCTCCCACTGGTAGAACCGTACATAATATACTGACACTCAGTAGAAACTTTGAGGTCTAAGTGTCTGTATATTTCTACTTGTAGGGGGGTTGGAATTATTCATTGTGGATTTATTGATGCCTCAGTGCTGGGGTACTTCAGATAATGATGAGTTGCCATGTTGTCACAGTTCATTGCACATGGGTTGGTCTCTTTGCTAAAGTGGACCAAATACACATTGAGCAGTACTCAGTGGGTCTGTGCACAATTTGAGGATTGGTTTGGAAGGCCTATATAAAGGCCCAAAAAAGGCCTCCATTGTTAGTCCAGTGAACGGCATCATGCCACGTCTATCACGTGAACAACGTCTCCGGGAACTGGGTATGGTGGAGGTCGCTTTGAGCTACAGTGGTGTAGCCAGGCCTATGGATGGGCTGTTCCCAACCCAAAATCAGAAACCTGGTTGAACGCCACAACACCACAGGCTCTGTTGACCATACACCGCGTCCAGGGTGAGAGAGAGTGACAGCTCCAGACCAGGACCGCTACATCTGGTTGCAACACCTGCGGGACTGGTTTCGATGTGCCAGTCGTACAGCACGGGAAACACCCGGCAGGAACAGCCCCCGGATCAGCAGCTCCACTGTGCGTCGACGCTTCTGGGAAGTCAACCTCCAAGCGCGGAGGCCTTTACGTGCCAACATCCTGACCGTGGTTCAACGCCAGAGACGACTTTGATGGGCCAGGCAACACTTCCCATGGAAACAGGAGCACTGGGCGGGTACCCTGTTCTCAGATGAGAGCCGTTTCTGTCTGGATCATCCAGATGGTTGGGAGCGTGTGTGGCGTCGTCATCAAGAACGTCACGCAGAGTGCTGTATCCGTGAGCAGAATCGCTTTCCGGTTGCCAGTGTCATGGTGTAGGCAGGGATGTCCTGCAATTATGAGACACCGTTGGTGGTCGTAGATGGCAACATCACTGCTCGTCTCTACATCGACCAGATCCTGCAGCCTCACATGATCCTGTTCATGCAGCAGCACCCCGACGTCACCGTTTTCCAACAGGACAAGACCTGTCTACATTCGGCATGAGTGACCCAAGTGTACCTGGAGGCCCAAGGTGTGGATGTCCTACCCTGGCCTGCCTATTCTCCAGATATGAATCCGATTGAACATTTGTGGGACTATCTCAGTCGTCAGGTGGCCAATCGGGTTCCCCAGCCAGCAAATAGGCAGCAGCTGATCCAGGCACTACAGCGAGAGTGGAATAGGATTCTGCAGGACACCATCCGATGCCAAGTCCAAAGCATGCGCCAACGGATCGCCGCCTGCATTGAAGTAAACGGAGGCCGTACCCGGTATTGGCTGTTGTGACTTTGGGTTTGGCAGGTGCCATTTTCTTTGGTGAAGTTTTTTGTTTTGAAACTATTCTTGAACCTTTAGATTTTTGTTTCTGTATGCCAATATCCTAAACAAATGATTCATATGAAAAAAAATCCAGTTTAGGGTTTCAAAATAAAAATTATGTCGAAAAATATGGTCTCAAATTTGTCATTGACTGTGAGTGTATATAACCTCAGTCTACTACAGGTGATTTATACACGTATATAAGCTCAGTTGTTTTGTAGATGTCAGCACTGGTGTCTGGTCCAAACTCTGTCTTTTATGGTGGACTGGTTCCGGTCTGTCATGTCTCCAGACTCTTCTTTCATAAACACAGTCTTTTTTGGACCGTTTGTCTTTCAGCTGTTTTTCATTACAGACAGGAACTGACTTTTACAAACTGAAGACACCAGCCTCCATCACCACCACATATGACACACACACACCCCCCACTACAACACCAACACGCCTCACTGCCTGTGCAGACGTCCTCCCTGGGGGGGTCACAGTGGTGGGGACAGACGGACGGACTGACGGACGGACGGCTTTCACGCTTGACCTTCCCCTCTCAGCTCTGCAGCCTTCGTTCTGTTGACCTACTTGGTCAAGTGGGAGCAGGAACCTTACAAAAGGGACAAGTGTCCCAGCGGTGTCCATCTGGGCAACACTGCAATACTACTGCCACACATCTGTCCCACACATCTGTCCCACACATCTGTCCCACACATCTGTCCCACACGTCTGTCCCACATGTCTGTCCCACACGTCTGTCCCACAGAACTGTCCCACACATCTGTCCAACATGTCTGTCCAACATGTCTGTCCCACACATCTGTCCCACACATCTGTCCCACAGAACTGTCCCACACATCTGAGACAGACAGAGACTGTCTGAGTGAGTCAGATCCTACAGTTCAGGTGGTCCATACATGTTGTGTTACTGAAGGTAACTGATCCTGTTCTAATCATGTGACCTGTGCAGAATAAACCCTGGTCATTTGTTCCAACGTCCAACTGGACGCTCCAGTAATGAACATCTGACCTGGTCCATAAAGTGTTTTATGTCGTCTGTGTCCACACCTATGTCCACATCTGTGTCCACATCTGTGTCCAAATCTGTGTCCTATCTGGACCTGGATCAGTCTGGGACAGCCACACCTGTTGAACAAAGGTGTGTTTGGATCCTTCACCTGGACATTTACAGAAGCTGTTCTGGTTCCACATGTGATGGTAGGAAAGTGTCTAAAGAAGAAGATAAAACAGAAAGACTCACCTTCGTCTGAACTTGCTGTTTTCATGGAGTATCCGCAGTTCACAGATCACTGTCTTTGTTAAAATGACACAGATAAAGAAGGGACAAAGACAACCCTACAGAAGTGTATTGTTTTCATGTGGAAAAATATAAATTGTATCTGTTTTTCTGAATTAAAAAGATAATTATCATGTAAAAACAGAGATGATTTATGATTTTTTTTTCATAAACCATTTCTTGTAATTATGAGATAATTATTTCATTAAGTCAACAGCAAAATAATCCATGGCTTCTTCCAAATATTAGCAGTGTTATTAACAGTAAATGTAGGATATTCAGTTTTCATGTTAAAAAGTGTTACACCTCAGTGTTACAGATTATGAAAAAAATAAATAAATAAAAATCATCATGTGTTTTTTCGGTTTTTGTTTTTATCAGTATTTGACAGGTTTCCTCAAACTTGTTTAATGGTTTTCCAGGAAAACGAAGGGATGGAAAATCATGAACGGTTGAAAAAAGGGCAAAGATAAAAATGTTGTAAAATGGATTATATTGATTTGAACCCTACATGACTATTTTTGGTCATTTCCACACACATTACAAGACACGTGTCCCTTTGGTCCATGGTCCATCTGAGCTAAACTGTCCCCATATTGATAAAAATGTGTTTCAAACACAAGTGTGTAATGTTGTTTTTTCCATTCAGTCCCTGCTGTGCTGCTGAGTTTCTTTCTTGTGGTAGATGTCAGTGTCAGTACTTCCATAAACAGGAACAGAAATCTGTGTTGTTTTTAGAATGTTCGTTACACAGGAAAAAATCTAAATCTGGCCAAGTATATTTGTCTCATTTCTAGTCCAAATATCTCATCACACTTAAAATCAGACAGAATCACCTACAGAGGAACTGTTCAGTCAGAGAGAAGAACTGATTTATAGACAATAGATCTGGAAAATCTGATTTACACTAATGTGACCAGGATCATTTTCACTTGTTTCATTGGCAGATTTTTTTTTTTTTTTTTTTTTTTTTTGGCTCGAATTAAGAAAAAAAAAAAAAAAAAAAAAAAAAAAGAATAAATAAATCTTGAATTAAGCAAAAAAATTCCAAATGTGCTGCTGAGTTTCTTTCCTGTGGTAGATGTCAGTGTGGGTCCTTTAGTTTCTTTAGTTGTGGTAGATGTCAGTGTGGGTCCTTTAGTTTCTTTAGTTGTGGTAGATGTCAGTGTGGGTCCTTTAGTTTCTTTAGTTGTGGTAGATGTCAGTGTGGGTCCTTTAGTTTCTTTAGTCGTGGTAGATGTCAGTGTGGGTCCTTTAGTTTCTTTAGTCGTGGTAGATGTCAGTGTGGGTCCTTTAGTTTCTTTAGTTGTGGTAGATGTCAGTGTGGGTCCTTTAGATTCTTTAGTTGTGGTAGATGTCAGTGTGGGTCCTTTAGTTTCTTTAGTTGTGGTAGATGTCAGCGTGGGTCCTTTAGTTTCTTTAGTTGTGGTAGATGTCAGTGTGGGTCCTTTAGTTTCTTTAGTTGTGGTAGATGTCAGTGTGGGTCCTTTAGTTTCTTTAGTTGTGGTAGATGTCAGTGTGGGTCCTTTAGTTTCTTTAGTTGTGGTAGATGTCAGTGTGGGTCCTTTAGTTTCTTTAGTTGTGGTAGATGTCAGTGTGGGTCCTTTAGTTTCTTTAGTTGTGGTAGATGTCAGTGTGGGTCCTTTAGTTTCTTTAGTCGTGGTAGATGTCAGTGTGGGTCCTTTAGTTTCTTTAGTCGTGGTAGATGTCAGTGTGGGTCCTTTAGATTCTTTAGTCGTGGTAGATGTCAGTGTGGGTCCTTTAGTTTCTTTAGTTCTGGTAGATGTCAGTGTGGGTCCTTTAGTTTCTTTAGTTGTGGTAGATGTCAGTGTGGGTCCTTTAGTTTCTTTAGTTGTGGTAGATGTCAGTGTGGGTCCTTTAGTTTCTTTAGTCGTGGTAGATGTCAGTGTGGGTCCTTTAGTTTCTTTAGTTGTGGTAGATGTCAGTGTGGGTCCTTTAGATTCTTTAGTTGTGGTAGATGTCAGTGTGGGTCCTTTAGTTTCTTTAGTTGTGGTAGATGTCAGCGTGGGTCCTTTAGTTTCTTTAGTTGTGGTAGATGTCAGTGTGGGTCCTTTAGTTTCTTTAGTTGTGGTAGATGTCAGTGTGGGTCCTTTAGTTTCTTAAAATTGTGGTAGATGTCAGTGTGGGTCCTTTAGTTTCTTTAGTTGTGGTAGATGTCAGTGTTTGTCCTTTAGTTTCTTTAGTTGTGGTAGATGTCAGTGTGGGTCCTTTAGTTTCTTAAAATTGTGGTAGATGTCAGTGTGGGTCCTTTAGTTTCTTTAGTTGTGGTAGATGTCAGTGTGGGTCCTTTAGTTTCTTAAAATAGTGGTAGATGTCAGTGTAGGTCCTTTAGTTTCTTTAGTTGTGGTAGATGTCAGTGTGGGTCCTTTAGTTTCTTTAGTTCTGGTAGATGTCAGTGTGGGTCCTTTAGTTTCTTTAGTTGTGGTAGATGTCAGTGTGGGTCCTTTAGTTTCTTTAGTTGTGGTAGATGTCAGTGTGGGTCCTTTAGTTTCTTTAGTTGTGGTAGATGTCAGTGTGGGTCCTTTAGTTTCTTAAAATTGTGGTAGATGTCAGTGTGGGTCCTTTAGTTTCTTAAAATTGTGGTAGATGTCAGTGTGGGTCCTTTAGTTTCTTTAGTTGTGGTAGATGTCAGTGTGGGTCCTTTAGTTTCTTTAGTTGTGGTAGATGTCAGTGTGGGTCCTTTAGTTTCTTTAGTTGTGGTAGATGTCAGTGTGGGTCCTTTAGTTTCTTTAGTTGTGGTAGATGTCAGTGTGGGTCCTTTAGTTTCTTTAGTTGTGGTAGATGTCAGTGTGGGTCCTTTAGTTTCTTAAAATTGTGGTAGATGTCAGTGTGGGTCCTTTAGTTTCTTTAGTTGTGGTAGATGTCAGTGTGGGTCCTTTAGTTTCTTAAAATTGTGGTAGATGTCAGTGTGGGTCCTTTAGTTTCTTTAGTTGTGGTAGATGTCAGTGTGGGTCCTTTAGTTTCTTTAGTTGTGGTAGATGTCAGCATCGGTCCTTCAGTTTCTTTAGTTGTGGTAGATGTCAGTGTGGGTCCTTTAGTTTCTTTAGTTGTGGTAGATGTCAGTGTTGGTCCTTTAGTTTCTTTAGTTGTGGTAGATGTCAGTGTGGGTCCTTTAGTTTCTTTAGTTGCGGTAGATGTCAGTGTGGGTCCTTTAGTTTCTTTAGTTGTGGTAGATATCAGTGTGGGTCCTTTAGTTTCTTTAGTTGTGGTAGATGTCAGTGTGGGTCCTTTAGTTTCTTTATTTGTAGTAGATGTCAGTGTTGGTCCTTTAGTTTCTTAAAATTGTGGTAGATGTCAGTGTGGGTCCTTTAGTTTTTTTAGTTGTAGTAGATGTCAGTGTGGGTCCTTTAGTTTCTTAAAATTGTGGTAGATGTCAGTGTGGGTCCTTTAGTTTCTTAAAATTGTGGTAGATGTCAGTGTGGGTCCTTTAGTTTCTTAAAATTGTGGTAGATGTCAGTGTGGGTCCTTTAGTTTCTTTAGTTGTGGTAGATGTCAGTGTGGGTCCTTTAGTTTCTTTAGTTGTGGTAGATGTCAGTGTGGGTCCTTTAGTTTCTTAAAATTGTGGTAGATGTCAGTGTGGGTCCTTTAGTTTCTTTAGTTGTGGTAGATGTCAGTGTGGGTCCTTTAGTTTCTTAAAATTGTGGTAGATGTCAGTGTGGGTCCTTTAGTTTCTTTAGTTGTGGTAGATGTCAGTGTGGGTCCTTTAGTTTCTTTAGTTGTGGTAGATGTCAGCATCAGTCCTTCACTTTCTTTAGTTGTGGTAGATGTCAGTGTGGGTCCTTTAGTTTCTTTAGTTGTGGTAGATGTCAGTGTGGGTCCTTTAGTTTCTTTAGTTGTGGTAGATGTCAGTGTGGGTCCTTTAGTTTCTTTAGTTGTGGCAGATGTCAGTGTCGGTCCTTTAGTTTCTTAAAATAGTGGTAGATGTCAGTGTGGGTCCTTTAGTTTCTTTAGTTGTGGTAGATGTCAGCGTCGGTCCTTTAGTTTCTTTAGTTGTGGTAGATGTCAGCGTAGGTCCTTTAGTTTCTTTAGTTGTGGTAGATGTCAGTGTGGGTCCTTTAGTTTCTTTAGTTGTGGTAGATGTCAGTGTGGGTCCTTTAGTTTCTTTAGTTGTGGTAGATGTCAGTGTGGGTCCTTTAGTTTCTTAAAATTGTGGTAGATGTCAGTGTGGGTCCTTAGTTTCTTTAGTTGTGGTAGATGTCAGTGTGGGTCCTTTAGTTTCTTTAGTTGTGGTAGATGTCAGTGTGGGTCCTTTAGTTTCTTAAAATTGTTGTAGATGTCAGTGTGGGTCCTTTAGTTTCTTTAGTTGTGGTCGATGTCAGTGTGGGTCCTTTAGTTTCTTTAGTTGTGGTAGATGTCAGTGTGGGTCCTTTAGTTTCTTTAGTTGTGGTAGATGTCAGTGTGGGTCCTTTAGTTTCTTTAGTTGTGGTAGATGTCAGTGTGGGTCCTTTAGTTTCTTTAGTTGTGGTAGATGTCAGTGTGGGTCCTTTAGTTTCTTTAGTTGTGGCAGATGTCAGTGTCGGTCCTTTAGTTTCTTAAAATAGTGGTAGATGTCAGTGTGGGTCCTTTAGTTTCTTTAGTTGTGGTAGATGTCAGTGTGGGTCCTTTAGTTTCTTTAGTTGTGGTAGATGTCAGCGTCGGTCCTTTAGTTTCTTTAGTTGTGGTAGATGTCAGTGTGGGTCCTTTAGTTTCTTTAGTTGTGGTAGATGTCAGTGTGGGTCCTTTAGTTTCTTAAAATTGTGGTAGATGTCAGTGTGGGTCCTTTAGTTTCTTAAAATTGTGGTAGATGTCAGTGTGGGTCCTTTAGTTTCTTTAGTTGTGGTAGATGTCAGTGTGGGTCCTTTAGTTTCTTTAGTTGTGGTAGATGTCAGTGTGGGTCCTTTAGTTTCTTTAGTTGTGGTAGATGTCAGTGTGGGTCCTTTAGTTTCTTTAGTTGTGGTAGATGTCAGTGTGGGTCCTTTAGTTTCTTAAAATTGTGGTAGATGTCAGTGTGGGTCCTTTAGTTCTTTAGTTGTGGTAGATGTCAGTGTGGGTCCTTTAGTTTCTTAAAATTGTGGTAGATGTCAGTGTGGGTCCTTTAGTTTCTTTAGTTGTGGTAGATGTCAGTGTGGGTCCTTTAGTTTCTTTAGTTGTGGTAGATGTCAGCATCGGTCCTTCAGTTTCTTTAGTTGTGGTAGATGTCAGTGTGGGTCCTTTAGTTTCTTTAGTTGTGGTAGATGTCAGTATTGGTCCTTTAGTTTCTTTAGTTGTGGTAGATGTCAGTGTGGGTCCTTTAGTTTCTTTAGTTGCGGTAGATGTCAGTGTGGGTCCTTTAGTTTCTTTAGTTGTGGTAGATATCAGTGTGGGTCCTTTAGTTTCTTTAGTTGTGGTAGATGTCAGTGTGGGTCCTTTAGTTTCTTTATTTGTAGTAGATGTCAGTGTTGGTCCTTTAGTTTCTTAAAATTGTGGTAGATGTCAGTGTGGGTCCTTTAGTTTTTTTAGTTGTAGTAGATGTCAGTGTGGGTCCTTTAGTTTCTTAAAATTGTGGTAGATGTCAGTGTGGGTCCTTTAGTTTCTTACAATTGTGGTAGATGTCAGTGTGGGTCCTTTAGTTTCTTAAAATTGTGGTAGATGTCAGTGTGGGTGCTTTAGTTTCTTTAGTTGTGGTAGATGTCAGTGTGGGTCCTTTAGTTTCTTTAGTTGTGGTAGATGTCAGTGTGGGTCCTTTAGTTTCTTAAAATTGTGGTAGATGTCAGTGTGGGTCCTTTAGTTTCTTTAGTTGTGGTAGATGTCAGTGTGGGTCCTTTAGTTTCTTAAAATTGTGGTAGATGTCAGTGTGGGTCCTTTAGTTTCTTTAGTTGTGGTAGATGTCAGTGTGGGTCCTTTAGTTTCTTTAGTTGTGGTAGATGTCAGTGTGGGTCCTTTAGTTTCTTTAGTTGTGGTAGATGTCAGCATCAGTCCTTCACTTTCTTTAGTTGTGGTAGATGTCAGTGTGGGTCCTTTAGTTTCTTTAGTTGTGGTAGATGTCAGTGTGGGTCCTTTAGTTTCTTTAGTTGTGGTAGATGTCAGTGTGGGTCCTTTAGTTTCTTTAGTTGTGGCAGATGTCAGTGTCGGTCCTTTAGTTTCTTAAAATAGTGGTAGATGTCAGTGTGGGTCCTTTAGTTTCTTTAGTTGTGGTAGATGTCAGTGTGGGTCCTTTAGTTTCTTTAGTTGTGGTAGATGTCAGCGTCGGTCCTTTAGTTTCTTTAGTTGTGGTAGATGTCAGCGTAGGTCCTTTAGTTTCTTTAGTTGTGGTAGATGTCAGTGTGGGTCCTTTAGTTTCTTTAGTTGTGGTAGATGTCAGTGTGGGTCCTTTAGTTTCTTTAGTTGTGGTAGATGTCAGTGTGGGTCCTTTAGTTTCTTAAAATTGTGGTAGATGTCAGTGTGGGTCCTTTAGTTTCTTTAGTTGTGGTAGATGTCAGTGTGGGTCCTTTAGTTTCTTTAGTTGTGGTAGATGTCAGTGTGGGTCCTTTAGTTTCTTAAAATTGTTGTAGATGTCAGTGTGGGTCCTTTAGTTTCTTTAGTTGTGGTCGATGTCAGTGTGGGTTCTTTAGTTTCTTAAAATTGTGGTAGATGTCAGTGTGGGTCCTTTAGTTTTTTTAGTTGTAGTAGATGTCAGTGTGGGTCCTTTCATTTCTTAAAATTGTGGTAGATGTCAGTGTGGGTCCTTTAGTTTCTTAAAATTGTGGTAGATGTCAGTGTGGGTCCTTTAGTTTCTTAAAATTGTGGTAGATGTCAGTGTGGGTCCTTTAGTTTCTTTAGTTGTGGTAGATGTCAGTGTGGGTCCTTTAGTTTCTTTAGTTGTGGTAGATGTCAGTGTGGGTCCTTTAGTTTCTTTATTTGTAGTAGATGTCAGTGTGGGTCCTTTAGTTTCTTAAAATTGTGGTAGATGTCAGTGTGGGTCCTTTAGTTTCTTAAAATTGTGGTAGATGTCAGTGTGGGTCCTTTAGTTTCTTAAAATTGTGGTAGATGTCAGTGTGGGTCCTTTAGTTTCTTTAGTTGTGGTAGATGTCAGTGTGGGTCCTTTAGTTTCTTTAGTTGTGGTAGATGTCAGTGTGGGTCCTTTAGTTTCTTTAGTTGTGGTAGATGTCAGTGTGGGTCCTTTAGTTTCTTTAGTTGTGGTAGATGTCAGTGTGGGTCCTTTAGTTTCTTTAGTTGTGGTAGATGTCAGTGTTGGTCCTTTAGTTTCTTTATTTGTAGTAGATTTCAGTGTTGGTCCTTTAGTTTCTTTAGTTGTGGTAGATGTCAGTGTGGGTCCTTTAGTTTCTATATTTGTAGTAGATGTCAGTGTTGGTCCTTTAGTTTCTTTAGTTGTGGTAGATGTCAGTGTGGGTCCTTTAGTTTTTTTAGTTGTGGTAGATGTCAGCATCGGCCCTTTAGTTTCTTTAGTTGTGGTAGATGTCAGTGTGGGTCCTTTAGTTTCTTTAGTTGTGGTAGATGTCAGTGTGGGTCCTTTAGTTTCTTAAAATTGTGGTAGATGTCACTGTGGGTCCTTCAGTTTCTTTAGTTGTGGTAGATGTCGGTGTGGGTCCTTCAGTTTCTTTAGTTGCGGTAGATGTCGGTGTGGGTCCTTTAGTTTCTTTAGTTGCGGTAGATGTCGGTGTGGGTCCTTTAGTTTCTTTAGTTGCGGTAGATGTCAGTGTGGGTCCTTTAGTTTCTTTAGTTGCGGTAGATGTCAGTGTGGGTCCTTTAGTTTCTTTAGTTGCGGTAGATGTCAGTGTGGGTCCTTTAGTTTCTTTAGTTGTGGTAGATGTCAGTGTGGGTCCTTTAGTTTCTTAAAATTGTGGTAGATGTCAGTGTGGGTCCTTTAGTTTCTTAAAATTGTGGTAGATGTCAGTGTCGATCCTTTAGTTTCTTTAGTTGTGGTAGATGTCAGTGTGGGTCCTTTAGTTTCTTTAGTTGTGGTAGATGTCAGTGTGGGTCCTTTAGTTTCTTTAGTTGTGGTAGATGTCAGTGTGGGTCCTTTAGTTTCTTAAAATTGTGGTAGATGTCAGTGTGGGTCCTTTAGTTTCTTTAGTTGTGGTAGATGTCAGTGTGGGTCCTTTAGTTTCTTTAGTTGTGGTAGATGTCAGTGTGGGTCCTTTAGTTTCTTAAAATTGTGGTAGATGTCAGTGTGGGTCCTTTAGTTTCTTAAAATTGTGGTAGATGTCAGTGTGGGTCCTTTAGTTTCTTTAGTTGTGGTAGATGTCAGTGTGGGTCCTTTAGCTTCTTTAGTTGTGGTAGATGTCAGCATCTGTCCTTCAGTTTCTTTAGTTGTGGTAGATGTCAGTGTGGGTCCTTTAGTTTTTTTAGTTGTGGTAGATGTCAGCATCGGCCCTTTAGTTTCTTTAGTTGTGGTAGATGTCAGTGTGGGTCCTTTAGTTTCTCTAGTTGTGGTAGATGTCAGCATCGGCCCTTTACTTTCTTTAGTTGTGGTAGATGTCAGTGTGGGTCCTTTAGTTTCTTAAAATTGTGGTAGATGTCAGTGTGGGTCCTTTAGTTTCTTTAGTTGTGGTAGATGTCAGTGTTGGTCCTTTAGTTTCTTTAGTTGTGGTAGATGTCAGCGTCGGTCCTTTAGTTTCTTTAGTTGTGGTAGATGTCAGCGTCGGTCCTTTAGTTTCTTTAGTTGTGGTAGATGTCAGCGTGGGTCCTTTAGTTTCTTTAGTTGTGGTAGATGTCAGTGTGGGTCCTTTAGTTTCTTTAGTTGTGATAGATGTCAGTGTGGGTCCTTTAGTTTCTTTAGTTGTGGTAGATGTCAGTGTGGGTCCTTTAGTTTCTTTAGTTGTGGTAGATGTCAGTGTGGGTCCTTTAGTTTCTGTAGTTGTGGTAGATGTCAGTGTGGGTCCTTTAGTTTCTTTAGTTGTGGTAGATGTCAGTGTGGGTCCTTTAGTTTCTTTAGTTGTGGTAGATGTCAGTGTGGGTCCTTTAGTTTCTTTAGTTGTGGTAGATGTCGGTGTGGGTCCTTCAGTTTCTTTAGTTGTGGTAGATGTCAGTGTGGGTCCTTTAGTTTCTTTAGTTGTGGTAGATGTCAGTGTGGGTCCTTTAGTTTCTTTAGTTGTGGTAGATGTCAGTGTGGGTCCTTTAGTTTCTTTAGTTTTGGTAGATGTCAGTGTGGGTCCCTTAGTTTCTTTAGTTGTGGTAGATGTCAGTGTGGGTCCTTTAGTTTCTTTAGTTGTGGTAGATGTCAGTGTGGGTCCTTTAGTTTCTTTAGTTGTGGTAGATGTCAGTGTGGGTCCTTTAGTTTCTTTAGTTGTGGTAGATGTCAGTGTGGGTCCTTTAGTTTCTTTAGTTGTGGTAGATGTCAGTGTGGGTCCTTTAGTTTCTTAAAATTGTGGTAGATGTCAGTGTGGGTCCTTTAGTTTCTTTAGTTGTGGTAGATGTCAGTGTGGGTCCTTTAGTTTCTTTAGTTGTGGTAGATGTCAGTGTGGGTCCCTTAGTTTCTTTAGTTGTGGTAGATGTCAGTGTGGGTCCTTTAGTTTCTTTAGTTGTGGTAGATGTCAGTGTGGGTCCTTTAGTTTCTTTCGTTGTTGTAGATGTCAGTGTGGGTCCTTTAGTTTCTGTAGTTGTGGTAGATGTCAGTGTGGGTCCTTTAGTTTCTTTAGTTGTGGTAGATGTCAGTGTGGGTCCTTTAGTTTCTTTAGTTGTGGTAGATGTCAGTGTGGGTCCCTTAGTTTCTTTAGTTGTGGTAGATGTCAGTGTGGGTCCTTTAGTTTCTTTAGTTGTGGTAGATGTCAGTGTGGGTCCTTTAGTTTCTTTAGTTGTGGTAGATGTCAGTGTGGGTCCTTTAGTTTCTTTCCTGTGGTAGATGTCAGTGTGGGTCCTTTAGTTTCTTTAGTTGTGGTAGATGTCAGTGTGGGTCCTTTAGTTTCTTTCCTGTGGTAGATGTCAGTGTGGGTCCTTTAGTTTCTTTAGTTGTGGTAGATGTCAGTGTGGGTCCTTTAGTTTCTTTAGTTGTGGTAGATGTCAGTGTGGGTCCTTTAGTTTCTTTAGTTGTGGTAGATGTCAGTGTGGGTCCTTTAGTTTCTTTAGTTGTGGTAGATGTCAGGGTGGATCCTTTAGTTTCTTTAGTTGTGGTAGATGTCAGTGTGGGTCCTTTAGTTTCTTTAGTTGTGGTAGATGTCAGTGTGGGTCCTTTAGTTTCTTTAGTTGTGGTAGATGTCAGTGTGGGTCCTTTAGTTTCTTTAGTTGTGGTAGATGTCAGTGTGGGTCCTTTAGTTTCTGTAGTTGTGGTAGATGTCAGTGTGGGTCCTTTAGTTTCTTTAGTGTTGGTAGATGTCAGTGTGGGTCCTTTAGTTTCTTTAGTTGTGGTAGATGTCAGTGTGGGTCCCTTAGTTTCTTTAGTTGTGGTAGATGTCAGTGTGGGTCCTTTAGTTTCTTTAGTTGTGGTAGATTTCAGTGTGGGTCCTTTAGTTTCTTTAGTTGTGGTAGATGTCAGTGTGGGTCCTTTAGTTTCTTTCCTGTGGTAGATGTCAGTGTGGGTCCTTTAGTTTCTTTAGTTGTGGTAGATTTCAGTGTGGGTCCTTTAGTTTCTTTCCTGTGGTAGATGTCAGTGTGGGTCCTTTAGTTTCTTTAGTTGTGGTAGATGTCAGTGTGGGTCCTTTAGTTTCTTTCCTGTGGTAGATGTCAGTGTGGGTCCTTTAGTTTCTTTAGTTGTGGTAGATGTCAGTGTGGGTCCTTTAGTTTCTTTAGTTGTGGTAGATGTCAGTGTGGGTCCCTTAGTTTCTTTAGTTGTGGTAGATGTCAGTGTGGGTCCTTTAGTTTCTTTAGTTGTGGTAGATGTCAGTGTGGGTCTTTTAGTTTCTTTAGTTGTGGTAGATGTTAGTGTGGGTCCTTTAGTTTCTTTAGTTGTGGTAGATGTCAGTGTGGGTCCTTTAGTTTCTTTAGTTGTGGTAGATGTCAGTGTGGGTCCTTTAGTTTCTTTAAATGTGGTAGATGTCAGTGTGGGTCCTTTAGTTTCTTTAGTTGTGGTAGATGTCAGTGTGGGTCCTTTAGTTTCTTTAGTTGTGGTAGATGTCAGGGTGGATCCTTTAGTTTCTTTAGTTGTGGTAGATGTCAGTGTGGGTCCTTTAGTTTCTTTAGTTGTGGTAGATGTCAGTGTGGGTCCTTTAGTTTCTTTAGTTGTGGTAGATGTCAGTGTGGGTCCTTTAGTTTCTTTAGTTGTGGTAGATGTCAGTGTGGGTCCTTTAGTTTCTTTAGTTGTGGTAGATGTCAGTGTGGGTCCTTTAGTTTCTTTAGTTGTGGTAGATGTCAGTGTGGGTCCTTTAGTTTCTTTCCTGTGGTAGATGTCAGTGTGGGTCCTTTAGTTTCTTTAGTTGTGGTAGATGTCAGTGTGGGTCCTTTAGTTTCTTTCCTGTGGTAGATGTCAGTGTGGGTCCTTTAGTTTCTTTAGTTGTGGTAGATGTCAGTGTGGGTCCTTTAGTTTCTTTCCTGTGGTAGATGTCAGTGTGGGTCCTTTAATTTCTTTAGTTGTGGTAGATGTCAGTGTGGGTCCTTTAGTTTCTTTAGTTGTGGTAGATGTCAGTGTGGGTCCCTTAGTTTCTTTAGTTGTGGTAGATGTCAGTGTGGGTCCTTTAGTTTCTTTAGTTGTGGTAGATGTCAGTGTGGGTCTTTTAGTTTCTTTAGTTGTGGTAGATGTCAGTGTGGGTCCTTTAGTTTCTTTAGTTGTGGTAGATGTCAGTGTGGGTCCTTTAGTTTCTTTAGTTGTGGTAGATGTCAGTGTGGGTCCTTTAGTTTCTTTAGTTGTGGTAGATGTCAGTGTGGGTCCTTTAGTTTCTTTAGTTGTGGTAGATGTCAGTGTGGGTCCTTTAGTTTCTTTAGTTGTGGTAGATGTCAGTGTGGGTCCTTTAGTTTCTTAAAATTGTGGTAGATGTCAGTGTGGGTCCTTTAGTTTCATTAGCTGTGGTAGATGTCAGTGTGGGTCCTTTAGTTTCTTTAGTTGTGGTAGATGTCAGTGTGGGTCCTTTAGTTTCTTTAGTTGTGGTAGATGTCAGTGTGGGTCCTTTAGTTTCTTTAGTTGTGGTAGATGTCAGTGTGGGTCCTTTAGTTTCTTTAGTTGTGGTAGATGTCAGCGCGGGTCCTGTAGTTTCTTTAGTTGTGGTAGATGTCAGTGTGGGTCCTTTAGTTTCTTTAGTTGTGGTAGATGTCAGTGTGGGTCCTTTAGTTTCTTTAGTTGTGGTAGATGTCAGTGTGGGTCCTTTAGTTTCTTTAGTTGTGGTAGATGTCAGTGTGGGTCCTTTAGTTTCTTAAAATTGTGGTAGATGTCAGTGTGGGTCCTTTAGTTTTTTTAGTTGTAGTAGATGTCAGTGTGGGTCCTTTCGTTTCTTAAAATTGTGGTAGATGTCAGTGTGGGTCCTTTAGTTTCTTAAAATTGTGGTAGATGTCAGTGTGGGTCCTTTAGTTTCTTAAAATTGTGGTAGATGTCAGTGTGGGTCCTTTAGTTTCTTTAGTTGTGGTAGATGTCAGTGTGGGTCCTTTAGTTTCTTTAGTTGTGGTAGATGTCAGTGTGGGTCCTTTAGTTTATTTAGTTGTGGTAGATGTCAGTGTGGGTCCTTTAGTTTCTTTATTTGTTGTAGATGTCAGTGTGGGTCCTTTAGTTTCTTAAAATTGTGGTAGATGTCAGTGTGGGTCCTTTAGTTTCTTTAGTTGTGGTAGATGTCAGTGTGGGTCCTTTAGTTTCTTTAGTTGTGGTAGATGTCAGTGTGGGTCCTTTAGTTTCTTTAGTTGTGGTAGATGTCAGTGTGGGTCCTTTAGTTTCTTTAGTTGTGGTAGATGTCAGTGTGGGTCCTTTAGTTTCTTAAAATTGTGGTAGATGTCAGTGTGGGTCCTTTAGTTTCTTTAGTTGTGGTAGATGTCAGTGTGGGTCCTTTAGTTTCTTTAGTTGTGGTAGATGTCAGTGTGGGTCCTTTAGTTTCTTTAGTTGTGGTAGATGTCAGTGTGGGTCCTTTAGTTTCATTAGCTGTGGTAGATGTCAGTGTGGGTCCTTTAGTTTCTTTAGTTGTGGTAGATGTCAGTGTGGGTCCTTTAGATTCTTTAGTTGTGGTAGATGTCAGTGTGGGTCCTTTAGTTTCTTTAGTTGTGGTAGATGTCAGCGTGGGTCCTTTAGTTTCTTTAGTTGTGGTAGATGTCAGTGTGGGTCCTTTAGTTTCTTTAGTTGTGGTAGATGTCAGTGTGGGTCCTTTAGTTTCTTAAAATTGTGGTAGATGTCAGTGTGGGTCCTTTAGTTTCTTTAGTTGTGGTAGATGTCAGTGTGGGTCCTTTAGTTTCTTAAAATTGTGGTAGATGTCAGTGTGGGTCCTTTAGTTTCTTTAGTTGTGGTAGATGTCAGTGTTTGTCCTTTAGTTTCTTTAGTTGTGGTAGATGTCAGTGTGGGTCCTTTAGTTTCTTAAAATTGTGGTAGATGTCAGTGTGGGTCCTTTAGTTTCTTTAGTTGTGGTAGATGTCAGTGTGGGTCCTTTAGTTTCTTAAAATTGTGGTAGATGTCAGTGTGGGTCCTTTAGTTTCTTTAGTTGTGGTAGATTTCAGTGTGGGTCCTTTAGTTTCTTTAGTTGTGGTAGATGTCAGTGTGGGTCCTTTAGTTTCTTAAAATTGTGGTAGATGTCAGTGTGGGTCCTTTAGTTTCTTAAAATTGTGGTAGATGTCAGTGTGGGTCCTTTAGTTTCTTTAGTTGTGGTAGATGTCAGTGTGGGTCCTTCAGTTTCTTTAGTTGTGGTAGATGTCAGTGTGGGTCCTTTAGTTTCTTTAGTTGTGGTAGATGTCAGTGTCGGTCCTTCCATAAACAGGAACATAAATCTGTGTTGTTTTGAATCTGGAATGCTGGCTCCTCCTGTGTCTCCTCCTAAATTCTAATCTGATGGTTTCCTGGTGTGTCCGCACATACACACTCTGAGGCAGAATGTTGTTCAAATTGCACTTATTTTTCGTAACAAATTTTAGGTCGTTCGTGTCATTCACATTGTTTTAAAGGACAGTTTGTAGAAGTAAACATTTTCATCCTGTAAGGAAAGTTTGGAGTGGACTGATTTCCAAATGGAATGTTAATTAAAGTCATGAATACCCTTTTTGAACGGCTTCATATGTGTGATTGTGAAACATTCTTCATATTATAATTTCTACACACGATCACAGTTACATGCACTTCAGTGTGGGGTTTTTTTTTCATAAATGTTCATGTTCAGGTGCTTTTTCTGGTTCAGACTCTGGACCCTTTTCAACTGTAAGGGTTGGGGGGGGGGTCTAACACCGACAACCATAACCCCCGTGTATCGATTAGTATGTGGACTGAACCATAAAAGGGTTGCACTGCTCATAACAGTGGTTCCACACATACAGCTGACAGTTTTACTGAGCCCTTCACTGTTAAACCATGTTGAATTAATGTCTGATGCTGCCCAGTCCACATGACGGACCAGGACTAGACCAGGACCAGACCAAGGTTCTAGTAGTTTTGGATTTTTTTTCTTTATAGTTTAGTTTTATTTAGTTTTGACTTGTTTTTTCTCTAATTCAGTTAGTTTTAATTAGTTTTTAGAGCAGATTTGCTACTTTTTATTAGTTGTGTTTTTTTGTTTTGTTTTTTTCTGAATGCTTAGTTTTAGTTTAGTTTCAGTTTTGTTTTTTTTCTATCTTTTCTCTTCTTCATCACCGTATTCTAAAAAATCCCAGACAGGACTCTGTTGCTTTAGTCTCCATGTTTCCAGGTAGAGTGGGGACCAGAAGACGACTGGAAACCAAGTGACGGACCGTTAAATATCATATGGTGCCACTAGCTAAAATTCCTGGAGTGAAATAAATCTATTTCATATCAATCTGATGTTGACAAAAATGAAAATGAAGGCAATTTTATCCATAATTTTTAGCCATTTTAGTTAGTTTTATAAGCACACAATACAGTTTCAGTTAGTTATCTTTTTTTTCTTTTAATTATAGTTTTTATTTATTTCAGTTAACGAAAATGTTTTTACAACTCTAGTTTGCGTCATTTTGTATGTTTTCGTTAACGATAATAACCTTGGTATGATGTTCCAAAAATAAAGTAACAGTAAAACTGGACACTGGATCAGGTTAGTGCGACTGAAAACACTGATGAAGTGTTTCAGGTTTTTCAGATTTGATCAGACTCAGTTCAGAACCACCGCCCTCTTCTTCCTCTCATCTGGGTCTGGGGGGGTGGGGGGGGCAGGACAGCCCTCGTACTCTAACTCGTACCCATCCACATCACTGCAGACTCCGCCCTGATCCACCTGTCCACCTCCCACTCCATCCTACCCTCACTTGTGAACAAGATCCTGAGATACTTAAACTCCTCCCCCTGAGGCAGGACTTCCCCCTGACCCGGAGTGGGCGCTTCCACCTGTGGACCATGGCCTCAGACTTTGGTGAAGGCAGAAATACATGGCATTGAAACCAGAATTTCTTCGGTAGCCTTCCAGGATTATCCTAATTAGGTGAACAAGAAGATCCAAGTTGGCAGAACGTTTGTCAGAACTTGTAAACCTTAGTTAAGTCAATAACCGTCTGCAAAAGCTGAGAAAACTCAAAAATGTCTTGAATCACGTTGCCTTGATATTTTATGTTTTCTCGACTTCTTCTTTTTTACAGTGCAGAGGGTGGATGTGACCCTGAACGCATCACCACGGCTGACATGTCCAGATGAACACACAGTTAAAAGCCCCGTCAGCGCTGGGCTTGAACCCAGGACCCTCCTGCTTCGTGGACACGCCCACTTTGGTCATTATTCGGACAGAAAGTTCTTCAGTCAGACAAAGACTGATTTGACCTTCTGGTTTCATTTTATAAAATGAAACTAATGAATACAGAAGTAATCAGCTGTTTCAGCCCTACATTCTTGAAGTGTCCTTTGACCAGGGTCTACATCAGGCCTGTCCGACCACCGGCCCGGGGTCCACATGGGGTCCAGTACCAGCTCCTGAGCGGTCCGGTCTGTGGTCCAGCCACAGACGCACACAGCATTCCCACAGTGTGTCAGTCCATGAATGCAACACACCACAAGCAACAGTGTACCTCACAGGTGTCAAACATGCGGCCCGGGGGCCAAATCTGGCCCGCCAAAGGGTCCATTCTGGCCCGTGGGATGAATTTGTGAAATGCGAAAAATTCCACTGAAGATATTAACAATCAGTGGTGTCAATATCATTTTAATTCAGGTTCCACATACAGACACATACAGTCCAGTTAGATTTGAAGTGGGTCAGAACCAGTAAAATATGATCATAATAACCTATAAATAATGACAACCCCACATGTTCTCTTTGTTTTTTGGTGTAAAAAAGTAAAATTAAATGAAAATTACATTACCAAACAATACTTGTACAAAACATGTGAATGACCTGAACAAATATGAACAAACGGAAATGTGTTAAGAAAAGTAAATTTAATTTTACCAATATTCTGCCTGTTACTAAATGTTTTGTGTGATTTTAAATGCACATGTGTAAGTGATAAACTGATAAACCAAGGCAGAATATTGTTAAAATTGCACTCCTTTTTTTTTGTTAAGACAATTCTAGTTCTTCATGTTATTCAGATTTTTAAGAAAACTTTGTAGACAGAAACCTGATTATAATGTAATTTTCCTTTTTTCACTACTAGTTCAGCCCACTTGAGATCAAATTGGGCTGAATGTGGAACTGAACTAACATGAGTTCGACAGCCCTGGTGTACCTGATCTGATGGAAGCAGATACAGAGTCTGAAACACTGACATGAAAAACTGATGATAAAAGCTTTGGATGTAACCCTGACTGGACAAACAGGGGGTTATTCCTGTTATGTGACTGTTCTATGTGTGTGTCTTAATACAGTGTTTTAACATGTGTATGTGGTGTTTATATACATACACATATATAAACACATCATTTTTTCTACCCACCATAAAAAGTGTATATTTGTCCGTCCCACTGATCGGATGGGTCGGTAGGTGTTTGCAGGTCTGATAACGTGTCTGTTTCAGTTACATTCACGGATGTCCAACCTTGGTCCAGCTGAAGTGGGACTTGAACGGCCCTGGTCTACAGGATGTCAGTACTGGCACTGCAGGTACATTCACTGCTTTGTCTTGAGTTCTATTTAACAATGTACCAGCTTTTACTTTTTTAAATTATTTATCTAAGAATGTCTTTCATATCCAAGTATAAGAGCTGTAATGAAAAAACCACAGAGTGAAGAGATGGAGATATTGACCCTTTGCACGTTACGTCACGCTCTGTTCGCGCCGCAAATGAGCGCCATGACGGACGGTGGAAGTGCCGGACTGCACACTGGACGGTAAAACGGCTAATATAGAATTTGATCAGAACGTTCTGGTTTTTGTTGGTTTTTTAACCCTGCTTTCCACGTCCAGTGTTTGCACACAACAGTTCCATCCATGGTTTCAGCTGGTTCCAGACAGAGCCTGGATCTGATGGACCTGATACTACAGATAGAACAGCCTCTGTTTGGGTCCACAGCATTAGCATTAGCTCCACCTAATGCTAGCTAGGTGGTAGACTGGGTTAACTCCTATGATCCACTGTGTTCCAGTGTGTGTCATCAGTTCCTTCAGTATTAGCTCTGCTGTTCTAGTGTCTGCCTTTGGACCAGCTCCACTCTGTTCTATAAATACTGTTCTTGTCCTGATGCTGTTCCATATGTTCTAGTGGTGGAACTGTACATATGACTGTGTGTAGACAGTAGAACAGCAGACACTTCAACAGCAGAGCTCATACTGTAGGATACTGAGGACACACACTCACATTATTACAGTGTTGGTTCATTACAGCTGCTGTTGGTTCCAGTCTGTTTGAGTTTGGATGGCATGATGAGGAAACATGTTCAAAACATACACAGCTGGCTAGCTAACGTTAGCTGTATCTGACCTTTAGCATTATGAGATCCATTCCTCTGCCGTGAGCGCAGTACAGCGACTGGGGAATCGAACCTGAGACTAAGAACTGGGATCATCCAGACTGTAGTCTGTTTTATATGGAGCTGATTTAGGGCCATAAGTTTTGTATAAGAAAATATAAAATTTGAAACTGAAAATTTAAGTTTTGATCTTGAATTTTTAGAAATACAATATATTCCAATTAAAAATAAGTGTATGAAAAGTTTTTTTTCAGGTTAAATATAATTTTGATTCACTTCAGTTATTCTTTTGAATAAATTAGTTATTTTCATTTTTCACTTTCACATATAATTTAATATTTAAGGTTTTACTTTTTTTAGTTGCATGTTTTATCTTTTCAGATTCACATTTTATTTTTTACAGTTTCAAATCTTATGTTTTCACTTTCAGATCTTTTTTTTTGCTTCAAGTCTTTTTTCAGTTTCAGGTCTCTTTTTTTGACTCGTTGGACTTTTGGCCCTGATGTGGCGTGGAAGGCGTGGCCTCAACTGAGAGGGGCGTGGAATCATGAGTGATCGCATGACAAAAATCTTAGGGATCTTCCCCGCTCATGTTGCCTTCAGGGAACGTAGGAACTAAAACAATTCAGCCAACATTATATATACACTATATTCACGTCACTGGTAGTGAAAAAACTCATGCCAGTGACAAATCTACATTTAAAAAGCTGTTTTAGACAGAACTGAGCACCATTTGTGGTATAAGAGTAATAAATAATAGGCCTGTAATGGTACACAAAATTTTCAGTTCAGTACGTTTTCAGTTTTCAAAGCCAAGGTTCGTTTTTTTTTTTTTCGGTTCGGTACAGGAAGAAAGAAAAACCCCTCAAAATGTCTATTAATGCATTTATGAATTTTTTAACATTTTTCCCCTAATTTTTGGAGACAATAGAATGTAGAAAAACAGGAATAATATAATTCTGCTGCGACAAATCAAATAGAAAATAAAATAAATTATTAATATTACTAAATGTATTTTAAACATTAGTATTGGGCTTTTCCCTGAAAGGTAGTTTTGAACAAACAAGAAAAATCTAATCACAGTTCTGTCAGTTCACATTCTGCATAAAAATGACCAAAAAATTCCACCTGAAGTGTAACATTAACAAGAGGATAAACTGGTATTCTGTTGAAACAAACTGAAGAGAAACACTGACAACACAATGAACCAAGTTATTTATTTTAGGACAGAGAACAAACTGTTTAGGACACTGTGTGTATTTGTGTGTGTCTGTGTGCACGGGGGATTTTTTTTTTTTTTTTTTTTTTTGTCGGAGCCGGGGGGTGGGGGGTGGGGCATAGTTATTTAGGGTGGGGAAGCAAAATGTACAATATTTTGAGGCAGGGATTGAAAGACAGTGTATGACCAATTAGTTTATTGAAAGTCATTAGAATTTATTTGCCACAAGAAAATGTCCACAATAGAAAATGTTTTTATTCTATGTGTCCTCCTTCTTTCTCAATAACTGCCTTCACACGCTTCCTGAAACTCGCTCAAGTGTTCCTCAAATATTGGGGTGACAACTTCTCCCATTCTTCTTTAATAGTATCTTCCAGACTTTCTGGTAATAGTTTTGCTCATAGTCATTCTCTTCTTTCCATTAGAAACAGTCTTTATGGACACTCCAACTATTTTGGAAATCTCCTTTGGTGTGACGAGTGCATTCAGCAAATCACACACTCTGACGTTTGCTTTCCTGATTACTCATATGGGCAAAAGTTTCTGAAAAGGTATGGATAATAGTGTTAGGTATGATTATGACATCAGTATATGTTTGGGTTCAAAACAATTGACGTAGTGTCTGCTGAGAAAAAACAACTAAATGTTCATTGTACATTTTGCTTCCCCACCCTGTAGACCTGGGGGTGTGGTCTATAACTAGCGTAATTAACGCTGTTGTGAAACGAAAGTGAAACTTTACATACTTTCAATGCTCTATTTATTCCTCTATTATGCAGCGTGTGTGACAGACAGACAGACAGACAGACAGACAGAGCTAGTGTCAGTGTTGTAGAACTACCGTAGTTCCTAGGGGCCAAACAACGTCCGTCTTATCTCCGTCTCTTTCCTGGTTGTTGTCTTTCACCTGAACCTGAACTGATCCAAACTGGACTGGACTGATGGTGGAGGGTCTGCAGTCTGTTCCTTCCAGGTTCACATCATATTTGTTGTTTTTTTTTTACCTTATATCAGCTGTTATTTCATATTTCGGGTTAATGTGTGCTCTTTTATTAAATCTGTGTGAAACTTGCGCGGATTTAAAGTTCCGTGTCGAACGACGTCTTTCGTTCCTTTTTCTTTTTCTCATCATATTGTGCCGTTTTGGTACAGCTGTGTACCGAACCCAACAGGTGTGTACCGAAACGGTTCGGTTCGGTACGTGTACCGTTACAGGCCTAATAAATGATGCCAGATTATGCAGATAAACAGCCACACATTAAATACATGATATTTCCGATTTCCACATAGCACAGTGAAGGTAAGTCAGTGCTTTATTCTCCGGTTGACTGGAGGATTTTACTAGATCCATAAACATATCAGGAGGCAGAAGGTATGGGTCGGTAGCTAGCCCTGCTATCGCTAGCTTCTCCAAATAGCGTTCTTTGTGCCGTCAACTTCAAAACTTTATTTCCAGTGCTGGTAGACGTAATCTGTCGCTCATTCGTTTGTTTGCTGTGTCGCTTTTGCCATCCACCATGGCGCTGCACCCCTAGTCACATGGTAACTGTGACGTCGGTGCAAAGGGTCAGTAGATTCGGAGATGGAACTGGGACTGAACCAGTGTCGTAGTTGTCAGACAAAGTGTGTCCACTCTTCATGCTCTTCTATCCAGCCCAGTCTGGGGTTTTTTTTTTTTCTTATAATGGGGATATTGTCATCCAACGATGACAAAGTGCTCATATCAAAGCCCACATCGTCCCTGTTGACCCAGGACTTCCCCCTGACCCTGTTGTTTTATTTGAGTCCTAATAAGTCTCCTCATTAAAGCCCCTTTCTATGATTTTTCCCCCTCCACTCCCCTGTAAAAGGCCTAGGTTTCAAAGTGCTAATAAAATAAACTGGGGGGCCCCGTTTCTTTATTTATAAGTGTGTGAAGAGTGTGTGGGAGGGGGAGGTAGGGAAAGGAGGGGGAAGAAGGTGAGGGGGGGGCTAGGAAGGACAGAGGTCTTAGGTTCAGAGAGTGGGAGGGAAAAGAAGCAGAGGTCAGTGAAACAAAGGAGGTGAGACCCTGAGGTCAGGCCGCCTGGTGTCCAGAGTCACCGGGCTGCCGTTGTTGCACCGCCAACCCCAACCCTACCCCGAACCCGCCCCACGGCCCCGCTCGTATAAACGCAGGCGTACGTTTTGTCCGCCAGCGTAGGATAGAATATATCACGGCTCCGCTGACAGACGAACAATAGATCAGGTTTAGTGGAAGTCCGAGCGGAGCCTTTGAGTGTGATGGTGCATCTGGAGGAGCTGAGACCAAGCCTGGCTTTAGTGGCCTGGCGTATGGCCGCCCCTGTGACCCCCCTGACCCCAAACAATATCACATATGACTAGGGATGTAACGATTACCGGTATAATGATACACCGCGGTGAAATTGAAAACAGTATTACCGTTTAAATTCTAATTATCATGATAACCCTGTTTTGATTACCGCAGAAAACTCCTGTGTAAAGATCTGCTTTTATGTCAAATATTTGAGTATAGTTTTAATTTATTCCAATTTTAATTTTCTATACCTAATATTTGGAACTAATATTCACTTTTAAAGTCTTTGAAAAGGTTCGTTAAGCATCTGTGTGTTATTTGTGCAGTAAATTATATACATTTTTCAAATCAGATTATATTTTTTTTTTTTGTGTGTGTGTGTTTTCTGACCGTTTGTGTTGCTATAGTAGGTTAAGGTGAATGAAATAAAAGGCAATGACACAAATGAAGTTGTGCTGAAAAAACAGATCCCATACATGGGTATAGTAAACATTTGTTTATATAAAGGCCAAATCAAAAGGACTGAAAAACGGACAAAATAGGCTCAGACCACTAAGGGTTAATATTTGAATGTTTCTGCCAAGAGAAAGTGCATTCTGCCAATTATTTGGGTTTTTTGTTGTTTTTGGCTTGTTTGTTTGTTTGTTTGTTGGTTGGTTGTTTTTTTTTTCAAAACACAACTTGGTTAAATTATTTCAGTGTGTGTATAAATACTTTTTGAACATTTTGAGCACAATTTCAGCAATACCGCGATAATAATGGTAACCGTGATCATTTTCGTCACAATAACCGTGATATGACATTTTCATATCGTTACATCCCTACATATGATTTCATATGGGACTGGAGGACTCACCATAGAGCACAGGTCTCAAACATGTGGCTCAGGGGCCAAAACTGGCCCACCAAAGGTTCCAGTCCGGCCCATGGGATGACTTTGCAAAGTGCAGAAGATATTAACAGTCAAGGGCGTCGAACTCAAAAATAATAGCATAATAACCTAAAAATAATGGCTTCAAATTTTCTTCTTGGTTTAATGTGGAAAAAATAATATGACATTATGCCTATAAATAATGCCAACTCTAATTTCTTCTCTTTGATTTACTGCAAAGAACATTAAAATCTGATCTCCTTTAACAATAAAATGTGAATAACCTGAACAAATATGAACAACCTGAATGTCTAAAGAAAAATAAGAGTAATTTTAACAATATTCTGCCTGTTTTGTGCCTTAGTAGATCTGATCTGTAATGCACATGTAGAAATCATAAGTTGAGGCAGAATATTGATCAAATTTTTCTTATTATTTCCTCTTATTTTTCCTCAGAAATTTCAGTTTTTTCAGGTTATTCACATCTGTTTTGTTCAGATAGTTTGTAAACTGTAAATGATTTCATAATTTAATGCTATTTTTTGCATATAAAAAATTTGGAGTTGTCATTATTTATAAGCTATTATGCTATTATTTGACTGGTGCGGCCCACTGGAGGTCATATTTGGCTGATTGCGTTCCCTGAAAGAAAATGAGTTTGACACCCCTGCCGTAGAGGAGGCATGCGTGAACCAACCTCCAGCAGGAAAATCCAAACCAGTGGTGCCCGTCAGAAAGAGACGGAGAGGCACTGGGTTTGGAGCCGAGTTAGGACGGAAACAGCTGAGACAGAAACAGCTGAGGTCTGAGGTCCAACACACCAACAAACACCACAGGTCCACACAGAACAGGTGGAACACCACCCCCACAGGAGCCCGCAGGAAACAAAGATGGACGCCTACGTCGCCTCCCAACTCTGTTTGATTTTGATTTAAATTTACTAATTGTGATGAAATGTTAGTAATGTAGGTTTCTGCAAATCTTCAGTACAAATAATGTCACCTTCCTTTGTCATTTCCAAACTCTAGTTCAGAGCCTACAGCCTAACTCACATGTTTGCTGTGTAAATGAATAGAGATGCTTGGATACGGGTTCAGAAAAGGTTGGAGTTTGGTGTAAATATTATTAAATACACACTGGGGCCCGCTATCAATTGTGGGTTCCATGAAAGGTAAACGTTGTGGGCCCTTCACAAAATAAACTATCTGTAAATTTGTCATCAGAGTGTATGTGTGTGGGGGGGTACGTGGTGTAGGGGTGGGTGGTATATATGTGGGGGTGCATCCCATAAGTGGCATAACTACCGTAACTGGAGTGAAACCAAAAGTGAAACTGAACTTCAGACGTCCGACTCCTGGCGGCTCTGCCTGTTTTACTCTGGAGCCTACACAAAATTTTCCCAAATTCTAACCTATATCCACTGGGCCCCCTGGGAATGCTGGGCCCCAGGAATTTGTCATGTTTACCCCCCCTTTACAGGGCCCCAGAATACACATGTGGACTTCTTCAATAATTGTCAAAACTATGTTATCTGTTCCTAACCCTAATGAGATCATTAGTAGTTCTAGAAGGACGCCATGTCTGAGACACAACTGTAAAGTCCGAACACTGGGACAGAAACTTACATTATGTGACATTATTTTTATCAGTGGAGTACTAACAGTCTGAAATATCACTGAAAGGATGAAAGGAAATACACACTGTTGATGCCAGCACCCCCCCCCCCCCCCCCCAATATAACTTTCTGATTAATCATGATTAATCGCAGAAATCCATGTGATTAATTGTGATTAGAAAATTTTATCGCTGCCCAGCCCTAATATATATAAAAGAAAAAGAAGAAAAATCGAGCAAAATAATGACAAAAATGAAGAAAACCGAATGAAAATCGAACAAAATAATTTAAAAAAAAGATCAAAACTGAACAGAAATCAACAAAATTATGGAAAAAATGCACAAAATTGAATGAAAATTGAGCAAAATAACGAATAAAATGAAGAAAATCGATATGTGCAAATGCAGCTAGTTATAGACAGAACAAATTAAGAAGGAATTCGTATGAAAGAAAAGGAACAAAAATCTAGCAAAAGTAATGACAAAACTGAACAAAATCGAACCAAAATCGAGCAAAATAATGAAAAAAATGAACAAAACTGATATGTGCAAATGTCGTAACTAGTTAAAAATGGAACAAATTAAGAAGGAATTCAAACAGGTTGTAGAAATCCACTGGATTTTTTCCAAATGAATGTAAAGATAGTTTAGCAGCAGCTGGAGGGTTCAAATTCAAACTGAACTATTAGAGTCCAAATCCACAAAGACATGAACCACAGACTAAGAGAAGTGGAGTTAGACAAATATGAACCATTTCAGTGAAATAAAGTTTCAGAATGTGTCCGACAGGAAACAGAGGGTCAGCTGGGGTCAACACTTGTGCTCTTGAACGTCACCCAGGTGAAGCTTTTCGAACACCTGCTTGTTCATCAGGTCATCTGTTGTTTTGGGACGGGTCCAAATGCTGACTGGACTTTCTGGGATGTCCTTTTTGTTGTTCTCTCCGTTGTCTCATGACCAACGTTTCTGAAAAATGAACATTTCCATGTACTTCTGTTGCCGTTGTCATGTCTTGCAGGTGCAACGTGACACCAGTGACGGCTGGAAAACCCTCTGTTCTAATCCAGTGTTTGGACTTTTCCATATGTCCTCCTCTATGACCTCCTCTCTGCTCCTCTTTCTCCCTGACTTTTTCTCTCCTAATTCTCTCTTCTGTTTACGTCCCAGTGAATACATGTTGCTGACCTGACTCCTTCCCTGGAGTCTCTGTGCTTTATCGCCTCACAGGTTTTCCCTGGATCATCACAGGTTTTCCCAGGATCCTCTCTGGACCTGCTGCTGTGGTCCTGCCTCTCTCCTCCTTCATTGTCATCACTCACTTATCCATATAGTTCTGATAGTGTTTATTCTGTAGTTCCACAGATGTTCTAGTTCAGTTTTCTGTGCATCAGCTGCATCCATGTGTCTCCCCCTACCTCCCCCCTCTCCCCCAGTCTCTCTCTATCTCTATGGCTCTCTCTTTTCTCCTCCTTTACTCTCTCCCTCTCTCTCCTCCTGTCACTCGTCCATCCTCCTCAGTCTGGTTCTGCTCCAGGTTTCTGCTGTTAAAGCTCCTTTTTCCTTCCTCTGTCTCCACTCACTGGTGTTTGCTCCTGGAGGATTCTGTTGGTTTCTGTAAATTGGCTTCAGTCTGGTTCTGACCAACTCTATATGTAAAGTGTCATGAGATAATTTTTGTTATGATTTGGTGCTATATAAATAAAACTGGATTGGATTGGATTGGATTTGCAGCTGAGCGGTCCATGTGTCCGGTCTGTGTGGAGTGGTGCCTTTGCTTTAGGATCAGAAACATGTTGGAGCTGATGACGGCGCTTCGGTCCCACTGTCAGGATGCATGTTCCTCAGCTGTCAGTCACATCCAGCACATAGTCTGAACACTGGTGTTTGAATAACTTACAACCTCTGAAGTCCAAACATGAGCGCTGAGTCCAACCCCAGGGGCCAAAACCAAACAGGACGCTGATGCGATAAGAGCTGAGACACACAAACCGGATCACATGGGCCCAGTGTCAGGGTTCAGCCGCAGGTAAGTGGGAGCCCTGGGGGGGCGGGACATAGGACTGAGTGACAGGTTCAAAGGTCATAGAAGGACACACCCACCCACCTGTCTGTCATGTCTGTTTCAGTGCGGGGGGGGCTTATTTCAGGAAAATTTTCAGATTCAACTTTAGCCCAGATTTTCTAATGCTCCCATGTCTGGGGAATACAAAAATATGAAAAAAATTTAAATCAAGCCCAAACCCCCCACCCCCCTACCCCAAAAATTACTTTTTCAACCCTGATAATATGGGGTTTTTGTCAACTTTCAAACCTTCTTCACTTTTGATAAAGTACAGAGTCCTAATCTGCTCCTGCTGGGCCTTCAGTGTGTTTTTGTCAGACAGGTCATGTCTGCAGAGTGCTGTGCACTACAAAAGGTGGAGAGTCAAGGTCAGATTACAGGTCAAAGGTCACCCAAATGGTTCAAATGCAGATTTGATGGAACTCATCTGTTCATGTGGGTTCTTCTAAATGTTGGGCTGAGGTTCTGTCCTCAGAACACATCTACTGACCACAAACAACTGACATTCAGTCAGACACATTCAGCACAACTGTTCCCTCTGTATTCTGCACAGACATGAACACAGAACAGACGGCAGTTCCACAGCACTGACATTTACATGAACCTGTCCTGTGGGTGCAGAGGACAGACCTGGAGCCACACACACAAGGACCTGGGTTCAATTCAACACCAGGACATGGGGGTGGAGTCTGTAGGCCATGGGGGTGGAGCCTTTAGTCCATGGGGGTGGGGCCTTTAGTCCATGGGGGTGGAGCCTTTAGTCCATGGGGGTGGGGCCTTTAGTCCATGGGGGTGGAGCCTTTAGTCCATGGGGGTGGGGCCTTTAGTCCATGGGGGTGGAGCCTTTAGTCCATGGGGGTGGGGCCTTTCTGTGTGAAGTTTGCATGTTCTCCTGTGTCTGTGTGGGTTCTCTCTGGTTCTCTGGCTCCTCCCACCATCCAAACTCATGCTCTGATAGGTTAACGGGTTCATCTAAATCCCCCATAGGTGTGACTGTGACAGTGTGTTTGTCTGTATATGTTCAGTCTGTGATGAACTGGTCACATGTCCAGGGTGAACCCCACCTTCGCCCGTAAGTAGCTGGGATAGGCTCCGCCCCCGTGACCCTAGTGAGGATAAAGCAGGTTCAGAAAATGAATGAATGAATGAATGAATGAATGAAGTGTTAGTGATTCCTGCCAAAATGTGTGCTAGTGTTTCCTGTGCTAGTGTTTTTATTACATCTCATGTCATTTTTGTCTGACTACATATAATGTGTTTTCATCTTGTTTGTTCTTTGACATTCTTTCAAATGGTTATGTTTTAAATATTTTCATTTTCTTGTGTCTTTTATTAGATGTTCTTTTGTATATCGTCTGGTTTCACCTTTTACATCTGCGTCATTTGTCATGTTAAAGGAAACTGCAGACCAAGGTTCTAATAGTTTTGGATTTTTCATTATAGTTTAGTTTTGTTTAGTCTTGACTTTTTTCCTCTAATTCTTTTAATTGTAATTTGTTTTTAGAGTAGGTCTGCTAATTGCTTGAGGGAAATAAATTGATTTCATATCAATCTGACATTGTCAAAGACGAAAATGAAGGGAATTTTATCCATAATTTTTATCCATTTTAGTTAGTTACACACAATACAGTTTCAGTTAGTTACGTTTTTTTTCTTTTAATTATAGTTTTTATTTATTTCAGTTTACGAAAATGTTTTTACAATTCTAGTTCTCATCATTTCGTTAGTTTTTGTTAACGATAATAACCTTGCTGCTGACAGAGCTATTCTATGTGTTGTCGTTCTATCCATTTTGGCTGAAAACAGGCTTGGTGTGTAGAGCTGCAACCGATTAATCGATTAGGTGCTTGAAGCAAAAGTAAAAATTCCCGATTTGATTAATCGACTGGAATTGATTGAAGGGAAATATTCTATTGCAGTTTTCCTAATTGAAGCTTCTTCTTTGTGCGTCACAATAAGCGTCCGTGTGAAACACAACAGTGGAACCAATGTTTAACAGTAGAGAAAAGGAAACAAAGCTTTGATTCAGGAGAATTGTGGTTGAATGATTCTTTTTTATCACTTTAAGTCGATTAATCTGTTGCGGCTCTATTGGTGTTAAAGCGCACAATCATCCAGAATAAAAAATAAATGATAGAAAAAAAACAGACATTTGGGTTGAAATGTTTTGTTCAGTTCAGTGTCTGTTCCGTCCCACACCTGTGGAAATGTGAAGAATGTGCAGGTCAAGGTTCTAATAGTTTTGGATTTTTCATTCTAGTTTAGTTTTTAGTTTTGACTTTTTCTCTAATTCAGTTCATTTTAATTTGTTTTTAGAGCAGGTTTGATAGCTTTTATTAGTTGTCATTTTTTTCTAAATGCTTAGTTTTAGTTTAGTTTTAGTATTAATTTTAGTTATTTTTAGTTTTATCAAATCTTTTCTCTTCTTCTCCGTCGTATTCAAATAAATCCCTGACCAGAAGACAACTGGAAACCACAAGTGATGGACTGTTAAATATCATATGGTGACAGCACATAAAATTGCTAGAGCGAAATAAATCGATTTCGTATCAATCCAACTTTGACAAAGATGAAAACAAAAGGAATTTTATCCATAATTTTTATCTGTTTTAGTTAATTTTGTAAACACACAATATAGTTTCAGTTAGTTGTGTTTTTTTTTTCTTTTAATTATAGTTTTTATTTATTTCAGTTAACGAAAATTTTTTTACAATTCTAGTTTTCGTCATTTTGTTAGTTTTCATTAATGATAATAACCTTGCTGCTGACAGACCTTTTCTATGTGTTATCATTCTATCCATTTTGGCTGAAAACAGGCTTGGTGTTAAAGCACACAATCATGCAGAATAAAAATAAAGCAAGGCAAGTTTGTTTGTATCGCACATTTCAGCAACAAGGCAATTCAAGGTGCTTCACACAGGACACTGAAATACGACAGGGAAAAAGAAACACATTTAAAACATTCTAAAAGAAACATGTCAAAGGTGATTAAAAACAGCAAGTAAAAAAAACAACAACACATGAAACCCACAAATATAAAAACACACACATATTAAAGTAAGAGTTGCAGCGCAGAGTTTCGAAGGAGAATATAAAATTTAAAAAGTCAAAATCCTTTTAGTCAAAGGCAGCAGTGAACAGGTGAGTCTTTAACCCTTTCATGCATACTGGTCACTACAGTGGACAGCTTTTCTACAGCTGTTCTATTGTTTATTCATGGGTTTTGTTGTTTTAGTTCCATATCAGGACTCTTATGCATCATCCAAAACACTGCAGTACATACAATTACTGTAACTTTGCTGTTTTTCAGAAAACTGATCTGCGCTAACATGTTTTAGTGTGACTGTAATAAACAAACAATATTTTTAATTAATTAATTGATTTATTTTTTTGCTCATCCTCCTGAGACCCAGCAATGCATATTGTCCTCTTGTAGGAGACAAAAGTTTGATAGTTTTACTATAAAACTGCTGTGCATTGCAAAGGACATTCCATTAAAAAAAAATCAATCAGTAAATAAAAATAGTTTTAAAAATGTATGAAAAAACTGTTGCATGATGCAGTTTCCAATCAAGACAAATTTTAAAGTAAAAAAGCTAAAACTGTCCATTTCCTGGGTCTCAGGAGGATTTTATCTCCATGAAATGAGTAATAACTAATATTAGAGTATGATAAAATGTGAGAAAACTGTAGCGATTTAGCAATTAGAGCATTAAAAATGTTTTTATTTCATAGTTTTCACACAGTTTATCATTTTCTGATGATGAGTTTTAAATAAATGTTTCTTTCCTTCAAAACTTAAATGCATGGAGTCCAGCTGAGTGGACATTTTTGTAACTCCATGAAAAATACGTTCATAAAAAAAAAAAAAAAAAAAAAAAAAATCAATTGCATTGTTTTTTTCATGCGTGAAGTGGAACAAAAACACTCAAGAAAAAAATATTGACTAAGGTTCTCATAATTCGAGCATGAAAGGGTTAACCTGGACTTAAAAGACTCTCATATTTTCTGGTAGTTTGTTCCAGATATACGGAGCATAGAAACTGAACACTGATTCTCCATGTTTAATTCTGATATAAATGATAGAAAAAAACAGATATTTGGGTTGAAATGTTGCGTTCAGTTCAGTGTCTGTGTTCCGTCCCACATCTGTGGACATGTGAAGAATGTGCAGGTGAATGAAAGTTAATAAGAGGTCAGAAGAAGTTTAAGAGGAGAAAGTCGGAGGGAAGGGGAGGGAGGTACCATCCAAACTGGGTCAGAAATGATGTGATTGACAGAAGGGGGTGTGTGTGTGTGGGGGGGGGGGGGGGGCACAGGTTCAAAGCCAGTGAGCAGATCACAGAGACTGAGAGGGAGTTGAGAGGGTGAGAGGGTTAGAAGGAGCTGAGGAGAAAGTCATGAAAGAGTCTTATCTGTGACCATCTGTCCTGACATGCACACTGAGCCCTGGGGGGGGGGGGGGGGGGGGGGGGGGGGGGTGAAGGGGTGGGGGGTGGGGGAGGAAGGCTCCTGCTCAGGGCTAAAGCCTGGGCCTGTGCACTATGGCCCCAGAACCAGACTGAGCAGAACCAGACCGAGAACCCAACACCAAACCAACCCCTACCATGGAACCAGACCAGCAGCAGAACCACAAAGAAACAAACAGAACCAGACCAGCAGCAGAACCACAAAGAAACAAACAGAACCAGACCAGCAGCAGAACCACAAAGAAACAAACAGAACCAGACCAGCAGCAGAACCACAAAGAAAAAAACAGAACCAGACCAGCAGCAGAACCACAAAGAAACAAACAGAACCAGACCAACAGCAGAACCACAAAGAAACAAACAGAACCAGGCCAGCAGCAGAACCACAAAGAAACAAACAGAACCAGACCAACAGCAGAACCACAAAGAAACAAACAGAACCAGACCAGCAGAAGAACCACAAAGAAACAAACAGAACCAGACCAGCAGAAGAACCACAAAGAAACAAACAGAACCAGACCAACAGCAGAACCACAAAGAAACAAACAGAACCAGACCAACAGCAGAACCACAAAGAAAGATAAGGAACCAGACCAACAGCAGAACCACAAAGAAACAAACAGAACCAGACCAACAGCAGAACCACAAAGAAACAAACAGAACCAGACCAACAGCAGAACCACAAAGAAAAAAACAGAACCAGACCAGCAGCAGAACCACAAAGAAACAAACAGAACCAGACCAGCAGCAGAACCACAAAGAAAAAAACAGAACCAGACCAGCAGCAGAACCACAAAGAAACAAACAGAACCAGACCAGCAGCAGAACCACAAAGAAACAGAACCAGACCAGCAGCAGAACCACAAAGAAACAAACAGAACCAGGCCAGCAGCAGAACCACAAAGAAACAAACAGAACCAGACCAACAGCAGAACCACAAAGAAACAAACAGAACCAGACCAGCAGAAGAACCACAAAGAAACAAACAGAACCAGACCAGCAGCAGAACCACCAAGAAACAAACAGAACCAGACCAGCAGCAGAACCACAAAGAAAGATAAGGAACCAGACCAACAGCAGAACCACAAAGAAACAAACAGAACCAGACCAGCAGCAGAACCACAAAGAAACAAACAGAACCAGACCAGCAGCAGAACCACCAAGAAACAAACAGAACCAGACCAGCAGCAGAACCACAAAGAAACAAACAGAACCAGACCAGCAGCAGAACCACAAAGAAACAAACAGAACCAGACCAACAGCAGAACCACAAAGAAACAAACAGAACCAGACCAGCAGCAGAACCACAAAGAAAGATAAGGAACCAGACCAACAGCAGAACCAGACTGAGAACCCAACACCAAACCAACCCCTACCACAGAACCAGTCCAACAGCAGAACCACAAACAAACTTAAAAAATTCATAAAAAATTTTGAACTTTGACCTACTTTTTTGTAAACAAACAAACCATTATTTTCCGTTATTTAACAATATTTTTTCAGCACCCCGCTGCGGGAATATTTTTTTAAGTTTTACTTTTTTTTTTTTTTTTTTTCTTGTACTTTTTTTTTTTTTTTTTTACACTGTGACGACCAGTGACAGACCAACAAGTGTCGTATACTGCCGCTAGCTAAAATTGCTAGAGCAAAATTAATTGATTTCGTATCAATCCAACATTGACAAAGATGAAAACGAAGGGAATTTATCCATAATTTTTATCCGTTTTAGTTAGTTTTGTAAACACACAATACAGTTTCAGTTAGTTTTGTTTTTTTCTTTTAATTATAGTTTGTATTTATTTCAGTTAATGGAAACGTTTTTGTCAATTCTAGTTTTCATCATTTCGTTAGTTTTCGTTAACGATAATAACCTCGCTGAGACCAAGAGCCTCTGACAGGCATCGACAAACTGGAGCACAGAAATAAAAGAGGCATCAAATGTTTTTATAAAGAGATTTTTTCTGTCATAACAAGACACGTTCACATATAAGAAGGTGTTTTCATCCTTTTACCAACTGATTTATATGACATATATACAGTACGTTCTACACAAGGCTGAATGTTGTAGGATTAACATGAGGTTATGATGGAAAATGTTTCATTTTATAGTGAGAGAAATACTGAGTTATTACCACACTGTAAAAAAAAACCCAAACAAACAGTAAAAAATAGTAATATTCCAGCAGCAGGGGCGCCAAAACAATACTGTAAAATAATGGAAAATAACCATCTCATTATAATACAGTAATTTTCTATAATTACAATACAGTTTTTTGCCCGAACTTTACATGAGATTTTGCTTTTTTTTTTTTTTTTTTTTTTTTTTTTTACTTTTTAATGTTTGATAAAGAATATTTTCATGTATTTAAACAATCAAATTACATATATATATAAAATTTTCAGTGAGACTCAGTTGTCCAATCCACTGATAAAAACTGTATTTGGACAGTTTATCAGTGCTTATACATGTTCTACATTCACAAAAATACATTTATTCAACATTTTTGTTGTGAAACCTCCTGTAATTACACAAGATATTTGTCAATGAACAAACAAGTCTGGTTCAACTGACAGAACTAATACTTCTGTTACCGTTAACTGTCAGTAAATTTATCTTGTTTTATTATTATTTTTTACGGTATTAAACTTTAAATTAACAGTTTAATCTCATAAATAGAAAAGAAATATTTGTGAAATTATGATACATTTGCAAATGTATTTCAACTGTATTTTTCTGTGAAAAGAGAAGAAAAATCTTAAAAATTGGAAATTTTAAGGTTTTTCACAGTAACAGTTTTTTCATGTTATTTTCCATTTGACATGTAAAATCACAGTCTGTTTTTGTCATTTCATTGATATTTTCCTGTATCTTAAACATACAGGAAAAATCTGTCAAATAAACAGTAAAAGTTTTGTTAAATTACAGATTTTTTTTACAGTGTAGTCATTACCTTTAATGCCACAGTCCACAAAATATGAAAAATGTATTTGTCGACCAGTCAAATGCCTGTTTGTTTCTTTTAAGAAATCTGCAACGATAATAAACATTGGTACGCTGAACGGTAACAACAGTGAAACCATCCGCTCTAATTAGACCAGATTAATTAGACTACTAATGATAACACCGGTTGGAAAAGCTGCCACTCTGGTCTGGGCCTGAGTGTTTATCTGGTTCCATGTCGTAAAAACACAGAGTTAAAGCTGAGGCCGTGGTAATAGCCTATTAAGGGCTGTTAATTGGAAAGCCCCCCCCTCTCCCCCCCCCTCTCTAACTCTCTCACACCACCAAACTAATGAAATGTGTGAATGAGCTGCTTGAAAGCGAAGGACAAAAGCACAGATCGACACAAGACAATATGCTTGTGTGGGAGAATTAGTTACACTCAGTAGTCTAAGTATTCAAAGCACGGAGGGGGGGGGGGAGAAAAGGGCGGGGGGGGGGATTAAGAGAAAAGTCCACACAGGTGGGTTTCTGGGAGGGAGGGGGGGTCACATGACAGGACGCCACCTCGTTTGATAAACCCCAGTCGGGGCCACAGGAAGGAGGAAGGCAGTTGTTTTATAGGCGGAATCAGCGGCTGGCACACATCAGGTCCTCATTAGGTTCCATCTGCAGGTGTGGTGGTGTCCAGGAGCTGACGCTGAGCAGCTCCGACTGAGGACGGAGGAGGACAAACTGGAAAACACTGCTCTTCTGTACAAGGCTAATGTTGCTTTTACAACTTTTCCTCGTATTTGAAGAGGCTGCACTGTCAGACCGGATAAGTGGAGTTTACTCTAAAAATCTGAGGAAAACCAGTTTTCTTAAAAAACTGAAGTAATGAGTAATGAAAACCTCAGTGTATTAGACTTAAATGCTTGATTTGAAGTGAATTGCTATTTTAAGGACAACACACTAAATCCCAAGCAAGGTTATTATCATTAACGAAAACTAACGAAATGACGAAAACTAGAATTGTAAAAACATTTTCGTTAACTGAAATGAATAAAAACTATAATTAAAAGAAAAAAACAATAACTAACTGAAACTGTATTGTGTGTTTACAAAACTAAGTAAAACAGATAAAAGTTATGGATAAAATTCCCTTCATTTTCATCTTTGTCAATGTCGGATTGATACGAAAGCGATTTATGTTGCTCAAGCAATTTTAGCTGCTGTCTCCATACGACACTTTTTGCTCCGTCACTTGTGTTCACTTGTGGTTTCCAGTCGTCTTCTGGTCCCCACTCTACCTGGAAACATGGAGACTAAAGCAGCAGAGTCCTGTCTGGGATTGATTTGAATACGACCACAGAGAAGAAGAGAAAAGAGACCACTGAACTACAACTGAACTGCAACTGAACTACAACTAAGCATTTAGAAAAAAAATGAAAACTAATAAAAACTATCAAACCTGCTCTAAAAACGAATTAAAACGAAGTGAATTAGAGAAAAAATGTCAAAACTAAATAAAACTAAACTAGAATGAAAAATCCAAAACTATTAGACCCGTTCAGTGTACACCAGGTCACAACATCTTATTTATGGGTTTATGACGCAGCCCCTTCTGCCAAACTCCAGCCTGTTCAAGGAAAACAGTTTTTTCAAGATTCAATCAGGAAAATATTATGTTGATGAAACAAAATGATTCTGAATTTGTCCTCAAAAAGAGTACGACAGCGTATCAGGGCCACATACGCAAATAAAAACAGCCGTCACTACCAGATTAAAGTCGTAAAATATCAAGAAAAAACCCATCATTTTATGAGAATAAAGTCATAATATTACAAGAATAACATCATAATTTAAAAACAGGTGTAAAAATATCCTAATTTCCTGAATACAGTCGTACCCACTGGTCTGATACCGGAGACCTGAACATTCTGTCAGGTTCCACTTTCATCTGGGGTTTACGCACAAAGGCCAAATACGGAAACTATTAGCCCCACCCACCAAATACTGAAACTATTAGCCCCACCCACCAAATACTGAGACTATTAGCCCCGCCCACTAAATACTGAGACTATTAGCCCCGCCCACCAAATACTGAAACTATTAGCCACACCCACCAAATACTGAGACTATTAGCCCCACCCACCATCAACACATTACCATTAGGGCTGTAAGAAAATATGGCTTCTGCAATATACCGCAATATTTCATTTCACCATACTGTATCGATATTTTTAGATATTTATTCAAATGCAGATATTGTGGAGGTGTGTTTTTGTTTTTCTTTTTTGTTTATATTTTATTTATTCTTATTTAAAACTCTTTTATTCAATAATGTTCGTTCCTTTGTTGGGATTGAACTCAAATCCTGTTCTGATGTTCGTTCTGAACTAATCGAATCTGAACATTTGAACAGGATCTGAAACTGGAATGTCTGTAAAACATCATTTCAGTTTGAACACAGGAACGTTTGGTGATAGAACATTAGATCCTGTTGGGATCAAATAAAAATGTGTTTAGTATTTGTGCAGAGTTCTGCTGGAATTCAATTCTTCAAGGAAATAATCATAAAAAAAGAAACAAACAGAAACTTGTCTTTTTAACAGTTTCATGATATACTGTGAAACATTGGATCGTGTTCCTAGTACTGTGATGTGTATTCGTGCTGATGCCCAGCCCTAGTCTTCCATGATCACACCTGACAGTGTACAGAACGTGCAGACCCAAAGAAACAACAGACCCGGCACAGGAACGCGCTTCTCTTCTTGTTCTACTATGTTCTTCTTTGCATTAACGTTCTGCTCCAGTGTTGGTTTGTCAGTCGTTTCTTCTCCTGCTGCTTTGCTGTGATAACAGTGTTTGGTTTTCAGTGAGTAGACATTAGATCAGACCAGCCTCTGGGTTTGGGAGCTCACTGATGGTGTGGTGCACATGTACCCATGGACGGACAGACGGACGGTCCCCATGTGGCTTCAGATGGAGGAAAAACACACTTTACTTTAGAAACAAAATGTCATTTTTTTTGCTTGATGTCAAACCAGTAAAACTGAGTTTAATATGAAAGATAATAAAAGTAACAACTGTTGCTGGGGTGTGTGTGTGTGTGTGTGTGTGTGTGTGTGTGTGGGGGGGGGGGGGGGGGGTGTGGGCGATGTGTTTAACAGACTTGTGTCCCTGCACACATGCTGCACAGATCCTGCAGTTGACTGGGGTGGGGGGGCAGAGGAAGATGCCGGTCCCCTGGGACCACCAAACCAAACCACCCATTTGTCGTAGGATCCCCTCCTCCCCCTCCTCCCCCTCCTCCCCCTCCTCCCCCTCCTCCCCCTCTACCTCTCTCTCGATGGATGACCCTACAACCAGCAGGGGTCAGCTGTGCAGAAGGAGCCCCCCCCCCCTCCTAACCCCCCAGACCCTCCTAACCCCCCAGACCCTCAGTCCGGAGCCGCAGAGTAAATCAGCGGCTGCTCCGTGGCGGGAACCCCGTCCTGGTGGAGGTCTCAGCCCAGCCTGGCTCCATCTGTCCGGACTGTGACGCAGGAGCCGCTCTGCCAAGGTGGGTTCCCACCGACCCCCTGCCCCCCCCCCCAGACCACCCCCCCACCCCCCCACCGCCGCCACCACCACAGACCACATGGGCCAGACCCTGGACCCTGGACTGGAGACAGATCCATCACCACTGCTGGAGTCTGGAAGTTTGAGAAGGAGCTGAATGTTCTGGATCCACTGTGATCTGACCACAGTGTGTGTGTGTGTGTGTGTGTGTGTGTGTGTGTGTGTGTGTGTGTGTGTGTGTGTGTGTGTGTGTGTGTGTGTGTGTGTCACATCCAAAGCATCCTACTCAGACCTAAGGTTCTAATAGTTTTGGATTTTTCATTCTACTTTAGTTTTATTTAGTTTTGACTTTTTTTCTCTAATTCAGTTAGTTTTAATTCGTTTTTAGAGCAGGTTTGATAGTTTTTATTAGTTTTCATTTTTTTCTAAATGCTTAGTTTTAGTTCAGTTGTAGTTCAGTGGTCTCTTTTCTCTTCTTCTCTGTCGTCGTATTCAAATCAATCCCAGACAGGACTCTGCTGCTTTAGTCTCCATGTTTCCAGGTAGAGTGGGGACCAGAAGACGACTGGAAACCACAAGTGAACACAAGTGACGGAGCAAAAAGTGTCGGATGGTGCCGCTAGATAAAATTGCTTGAGGGAAATAAATCGATTTCATATCAATCTGACATTGACAAAGACAAAAACGAAGGGAATTTTATCCATAATTTTTATCCGTTTTAGTTAGTTTTGTAAACACACAATACAGTTTCAGTTCGTTATCATTTTTTTCTTTTAATTATAGTTTTTATTTATTTCAGATAATGAAAATGTTTTTTCAATTCTAGTTTTCATCATTTCGTTAGTTTTCGTTAACGATAATAACCTCGCTAAGACCAAGAGCCTCTGACAAGCATCGAAAAAGTGGAGCACAGAAAAAAACAGAGGCATCAAATGTTTTTATAAAGAGATTTTTTCTGTTATAACAAGACACGTTCACATATAAGAAGGTGTTTTCATCCTATTACAAACTGACTTATATGACATATATACAGTACGTTCTACACAAGGCTGTATGTTGTAACATTAACATGAGGTTATGATGGAAAATGTTTCATGTCATAGTGAGAGAAATACTGAGTTATTACCAGTCATTACCTTTAACGCCACAGTCCACAAAATATGAATAATCTATTTGTTGATCAGTCAAAATGCCTGTTTATTTCTTTTCAGAGAAGAATGGTTCAAATTTTGAGATTCACAGATCATTATTATCATAATTCTAAATAATAATCATCATCATCATCAAGTTGTTGTTGCTTTTGTTTGGGTGGAGAGCACATATTAATGACATCACTACTAATTGAATAAAATTGTCTTGAAAATGCAACACCAACAAGTTATTAAAACTGCCAAACCCTTAATTGTTATTCGATACATTTAAGTATAAGAACGTTTTATAATGTAACATGAATCTGATTTGTAATTCTGAGTCAGACTGTTATAATAATGACATTTATAATTTAAATTTAAATCAGTTTAAAACAAATAAAAAATAATTATAAAAAATTTAAAATAAAATAAAAATAAAATAAATTGAATAAATAGAAAATAAAAACATTAAAAATTAAAAATAAAAACATAAAATAAAAACATTAAAAATTATTATTGTTATTATTATTATTATTATTATTATTATTATTATTATTATTATTATTAATAATAATAATAATAATAATGTGGTGATTAAATGTCTTCCCATGTTCATTTCAGTCAAATAACAACAAAGAAGAGACATTTATTGGCCCTAAAAACAAAAAAAGATGCATTTTTATTTGCCTTTTAGCCTTCATAAATAAAATTAAGTCAGGTTTTGCTCATAAATATGAGAATTTAAAGAAATGGATTAAAATCATGTGGAAGTATAAGGTTTCTGTTCCTGAGTATTAACCAGAATAATTGTGTTTCTTATAATAAGTGTCACTAATGCACAGACTTCGTGTCAGAGCAGCTGTCTGCTGAGTATAAATGACATCACTGTGGATTTCACTGACAGTCTTTATTTACACGTCTGTAAAATCAGACAAAAAGTTGTTGAGTAGGGTGAAAAAAAAACAAAAGATGAAAAAGGCAGAAGGTCAAACTTTAACAGAGAACGACAAAGACATGAAACAGTCACTGAAACTGAACGACTGAAGCCAAAACACTGACAAGGAGTTCCACTCCAGCTGGGAACAAAACAGGTCCAGACCTGCACCCTGTTCAGGTGACAGGGTTAGGGTTGGGTTCCCCGTCAGGTGAAAGGGTTAGGGTTGGGTTCTCCTCCCTCAAGTGAAAGGGTTAGGGTTGGGTTCCCCGTCAGGTGAAAGGGTTAGGGTTGGGTTCTCCTCCCTCAAGTGAAAGGGTTAGGGTTGGGTTCCCCGTCAGGTGAAAGGGTTAGGGTTGGGTTCTCCTCCCTCAAGTGAAAGGGTTAGGGTTGGGTTCTCCGTCAGCTGAAAGGGTTAGGGTTGGGTTCTCCATCAGGTGACAGGGTTAGGGTTGGGTTCTCCGTCAGGTGAAAGGGTTAGGGTTGGGTTCTCCTCCCTCAAGTGAAAGGGTTAGGGTTGGGTTCTCCGTCAGCTGAAAGGGTTAGGGTTGGGTTCTCCGTCAGGTGACAGGGTTAGGGTTGGGTTCTCCGTCAGGTGACAGGGTTAGGGTTGGGTTCTCCTCCCTCAGGTGAAAGGGTTAGGGTTGGATTCTCCTCCCTCAGGTGAAAAGGTTAGGGTTGGGTTCTCCATCAGGTGACAGGGTTAGGGTTGGGTTCTCCATCAGGTGACAGGGTTAGGGTTGGGTTCTCCGTCAGGTGACAGGGTTAGGGTTGGGTTCTCCTCCCTCAGGTGACAGGGTTAGGGTTGGGTTCTCTTACTCAGGTGACAGGGTTAGGGTTGGGTTCTCCATCAGGTGACAGGGTTAGGGTTGGGTTCTCTTACTCAGGTGAAAGGGTTAGGGTTGGGTTCTCCATCAGGTGACAGGGTTAGGGTTGGGTTCTCCTCCCTCAGGTGAAAGGGTTAGGGTTGGGTTCTCCATCAGGTGACAGGGTTAGGGTTGGGTTCTCCATCAGGTGACAGGGTTAGGGTTGGGTTCTACATCAGGTGACAGGGTTAGGGTTGGGTTCTCCGTCAGGTGACAGGGTTAGGGTTGGGTTCTCCATCAGGTGACAGGGTTAGGGTTGGGTTCTCCATCAGGTGACAGGGTTAGGGTTGGGTTCTCCATCAGGTGACAGGGTTAGGGTTGGATTCTCCATCAGGTGACAGGGTTAGGGTTGGGTTCTCCATCAGGTGACAGGGTTAGGGTTGGGTTCACATGCCTTTTATGACCTGATGTCTTTTCCCTTTTCCATCACAACAGCACCTGGAACCAGGACACATAAATGTGGGTTCCAGAAACA